>NC_041401.2:140227025-140229525 GCF_900747795.2 Erpetoichthys calabaricus | reverse complement strand
GCAAACAGCAAAGAACAAAAAATTAATTAAACAATTGAGAAGGGAGCGAGTGAAGCATACAAGCATCTTCATAAGGGAAACAAAGCATGGTGTAAAACGTAAGTTTAAATTAAGTTTATTGAAACGCTCCCGTTCCGGATTGCAATAACATATTCGCGAGATAAAAGAACGCAGTAGGGAGAAATGAAGGAAGAGCCACAAACAGCGAAGAACAAAAAATTCATTAAACAATTGAGAAGGGAGCTAAACAATAAGAAGCCAGCGAGTGAAGCATACAAGCATGTTCATAAGGGAAACAAAGCACGGTGTAAAACGTAACTTTAAATTTAGTTTATAGAAACGCTCCCGCTGCGGATTGCAATAACATATTCGCGAGATAAAAGTTTAATGAGAAGACACGAGGTATAAACGAACCACACGCCGTAGCGCAACATTAGGGGCAACAGTTTCAACCATTCTATGATCTGCTTCTCGCAACTGAAAGACGGCACATGGCGGATGTTAGACGACTTGCTGACCGCAACGTTAGGGGCTTCAACTCTGGCGCTGACGATACAGATTCGATTCCGGAGAGGGGATGAAGTGAGTGTGTATGCCTGATGAGCCCAGAATTAGGGAGAAACACGTGTCGCATACTCTTTGCATTATTTGAAAGTAAACTATTACAACCATTCTATGATCAGCTTCTGGGAACAGAAAGAGGGCACGTGGCGGATGTAAGGTGACTTCCTGACCAACCACAAGCGTTACCTGGCAGGTAACCACCCACACAGTCAGATTGTGATTCAGAAAACGAATGCCATGAATGTAATTACCACGATCTACATACTGTCAAATACACGAAACACACGCCGTAGCGCGACAGCTGTGAAAAGCGAGGTTCACAAAAAAAGAGATCCTTAACAAATTGTTATTGGTATATTTTCGATCCGTTTAAAAAGGTTTTCTTTTCTTAAAAAAATAAAAGCAGTACTTCGCCGCAACGAAGCGCGAGAATTTGGCTATATATATCTGCTTCTCACAATTAAAAGAGGGCACGTGGCGGATTTTAGACGACTTCATGACCAAACATAACTGTTACCTGCCAGGTAGGGTTACCACTTTTAATACAAAAAAAATAAGGGACGCATACTGCAGCGGGTGCCACATCCCAGTGCCAACACTTTGCAGACTCTACTTAAAAGACCCGCCCTCCTCACTGGACAGTTAAAAAGACCAATCAAACTAACGATGACATCAAGTATTACCCAATCAACAGTAGGAAAGAAGGCTTCTTCATAAAATGCGTGTGGGATGATTTGCATGAGACGCTGCTTTAAAAAAAAATGATAAAAAAAATACGGGATAAATCCCGTCCCGTATTGATTCAAAACGGGACGCGCAATTTCATTCTCAAATACGGGACGATTCCGTATTTTAAACGACGGGTGGCAACCCTACAGTGCCAGGTAACCACCCATACAATCAGATTGTGATTCAGACTAGGAATGCAATGAATGTAATTACCCCGATCTACATACAAGGCGAAAGTCTTGCAACATTCAAAGATGATGGTTTGGGATAAGTACACCATAGAACATAAAAGAGCTTATGAAGCCTTGAACCGAAAAAAGCAAGATCTCAGAGATCGTAAAAAAAAAAAAGGAGGTAATGTCGTTTTACTCGCTGTAGATTTTACTCAAACATTACCAATTATTCCACGAGGGAGACCAGCAGATGAACTCAACGCGTGTTTAAAATCCATGCTTCTCCCACGCTCGGTTATATGTCGCGTGTTCTCCGTTAGGTACACCAAAAAATGTATACATTTAAGCATGTAATGGGCAAACAAAAAATGAGGTATACCCGAAGGCACTGCAGTAGTACTCAATGTAACTTTACTTCTTAAATGTTAATGTTTTACTGTTTAATAATTTATACGCTTCTTATATATTGTTCAAATTCTTTTATCAAAATACCAGTGACAGCGCAATGCATGATAACATGGAGTGAATACACCATACGCATCGGCCCACGGCTGCCCTGGTGTGCGCAGATAGGACTTGATTCTACAATAAAATAAAATAAAGATAAAAAGAGTAATACAATCATCACCCATAAAGCGGATAGTAGACGTGACGTACTATATGTGTACCAGATTTCAAGTCAATAGGTGAAACGGTTTGCGAGCTACACGTGATTTAAAATCCTGGACAGACAAATGAATAGCCATGGTAGCAAATTACAGAAGAAGATTTTACTATTTAATAATTTATATTTATATGAAATGTGCTTCTTATATATTACTTCATATTCTCATATGATAATTATGTTAATGTTCTTTATATTGATTTCTATGTTATTGAAACTGCATGTATGTGTGTATATGTGTATATGTATGTATATATATATGTGTATATGTATGTATATATATATATGTATGTATATATGTATGTGTGTATGTATATATATATATATATATATATACATAATGTGTGTATGTATATATATATATATATAT
>NC_041401.2:140114340-140226925 GCF_900747795.2 Erpetoichthys calabaricus | reverse complement strand
TATAACATATATATAATATATATATATATATATAATATATATATATATATATATCTATATATATATATATATATATGACAGCAAACCATAACAATGACAACACAATTACATTGACAATCATGTTACGTTATTTTTAAAATGTTTCCTTTACTTTTTCATAACCTCTTTAAACACTACTTCTCCGCTGCGAAGCGCGGGTATTTTGCTAGTATATATATATATATATATATATAATATATATATATATATACATACATACATACATACAGTGCATCCGGAAAGTATTCACAGCGCATCACTTTTCCCACATTTTGTTATGTTACAGCCTTATTCCAAAATGGATTAAATTCATTTTTTTCCTCAGAATTCTACACACAGCAACCCATAATGACAACGTGAAAAAAGGTTTACTTGAGATTTTTGCAAATTTATTAAAAATAAAAAAATTGAGAAAGCACATGTACATAAGTTTTCACAGCCTGGCCTAGGTACATCCTGTTTCCCCAGATCATCCTTGAGATATTTCTGCTGCTTAATTGGAGTCCACCTGTGGTAAATTCAGTTCATTGGACATGATTTGGAAAGGCACACACCTGTCTATATAAGGTCCCACACTTGACAGTTCATGTCAGAGCACAAACCAAGCATGAAGTCAAAGGAATTGTCTGTAGACCTCCGAGACAGGATTGTCTCGAGGCACAAATCTGGGGAAGGTTACAGAAAAATTTCTGCTGCTTTGAAGGTCCCAATGAGCACAGTGGCCTCCATCATCCATAAGTGGAAGATGTTCGAATCCACCAGGACTCTTCCTAGAGCTGGCCGGCCATCTAAACTGAGTGATCGGGGGAGAAGGGCCTTAGTCAGGGAGGTGACCAAGAACCCGATGGTCACTCTGTCAAAGCTACAGAGGTCCTCTGTGGAGAGAGGAGAACCTTCCAGAAGGACAACCATCTCTACAACTATCTCTGCAGAAATCCACCAATCAGGCCTGTATGGTAGAGTGGCCAGACGGAAGCCACTCCTTAGTAAAAGGCACATGGCAGCCCGCCAGTAGTTTGCCAAAAGGCACCTGAAGGACTCTCAGACCATGAGAAAGAAAATTCTCTGGTCTGATGAGACAAAGAATGAACTCTTTGGTGTGAAAACCAGGCGTCACGTTTGGAGGAAACCAGGCACCGCTCATCACCAGGTCCAATACCATCCCTACAGTGAAGCATGGTGGTGGCAGCATCATGCTGTGGGGATGTTTTTTCAGCGGCAGGGACTGGGAGACTAGTCAGGATAAAGGGAAAGATGACTGCAGCAATGTACAGAGACATCCTGGATGAAAACCTGCTCCAGAGCGCTCTTGACCTCAGACTGGGGACGGTTCATCTTTCAGCAGGACAACGACCCTAAGCACACAGCCAAGATATCAAAGGAGTGGCTTCAGGACAACTCTGTGAATGTCCTTGAGTGACCCAGGCAGAGCCCAGACTTCAATCCGATTGAACATCACTGGAGAGATCTTAAAATGGCTGTGCACCGACGCTTCCCATCCAACCTGATGGAGCTTGAGAGGGTGCTGCAAAGAGGAATGGGTGAAACTGGCCAAGGATAAGGTGTGCCAAGCTTGTGGCATCATATTCAAAAAGACTTTTTCTGAGGAAAAAAATTAATTTAATCCATTTTGGAATAAGGCTGTAACATAACAAAATGTGGAAAAAGTGATAGTTCAAGAAGAGGAATACTAAGTAGATACACTTTTCAAATGAAAAAAGAGACCAGATTTCGAGAGAAGAAGTATTTAAGCCCATATAATATAGCTTCCACTAGTGTGGAGAACTCGATAGTGATGTCAAGAAGGCAGATTTGGGGATGAAAGAGGATGTTGATAGAAAGGGCAGATGCAGAAAATTAAAAAAAAATACATGAATTGGTGGACATTCAAACAACATACAGTATGTTAAAATGTGCCAAGAACATTTTCCTGAGGTAAATTGCACTTTGAATCTGAACACATACCCATGGAAAAGAACTTGCAGAGAAGTAAGATAAAGGTAGAGGACAAACTTAAATGTAATGTTTTGAAGGTTGGGATTTCTGGAGATGGCAGAAGTATCCTTGAAAACTAGTGTCCAGGGGGGTGCAGAGGAAGGTTACAACGTCGAACAAATTATATTGGTAAAGGTCTGCAAGATGACTTGTGTACACATTGCTGCCACAAGCTTGATAAAGAGAATAGCAAACTGACAAAGACAAAAGTAGGATGGGAAGGAAGTAGAGAGGACAGAAAAATTACAAATCTTAATATCAGATCTAACTTGAAGAAAGAAGAAAAAAAGCGGAAACAGGAATGAAGAAACTGGACCTTAAAGACTACAATGTATGGAGCACTAAGTCATCAAAATCATCACAACACTTCTAGATGCCCTCAGAGAAAAGAAAATAGGGTTAAAGTGATACAGAAGGCTAGATTATTTAAAACTGGGGTATAAGAGAGCAAATGGCTGAAAAGACCCAAGACTGTGTGAACTTTGTACAAATATTCATTGCATATAAGATTAATGGGCCTATGTTGAAGGAGACTGATTTCATCTTCAATGCAACAAGAGGCAATGATGAAAGACAGCAAGGGGGCAAAATGTCAAATTCAGAAGAAAAAAGCACAAGAGGGGATTTAAAAAATAGATAAGTCAGCTCCAGATCAGGTGGAAGACACATAACTAATGGTACATCCCCAAGTGTGCAATGGTCAGCCCTTCTTCAATCTGTCAGATTATCAGAGTACAATGCTTATTTTGAAGAATTTTATTATTTCCAATTAACTTTCATAATTGGATTTTAACATTAATCCATTATATTTGGGGTTGGAGCAGGTTGAGTGGGGGGGGGGGGGGGGGGGGGATGTAGCATGGCACTGATAAAGCAAATGTGAGAGCATATATTCATTTTAATTAACATAGTTTTTCCCAGATAATGTTATAACCAAATTAGGCTTTGAAAGATTTATACACAGACGGAAGTTCAGCGAAGTATTACCCAGATAAATAAGCACATCATCTGCATAAAGAGATACAGTATTTCAGGGGGAAGAAAAAATAGGAGATTGAAGCAATTAACTCATATGAACTGAGAACAATTAACTCATATGAACTCAGAACAAAAGCTAGCAGTTTAAGGACAAAATGAAAAAGCAGTGGAGAAAAAGAGCATCATTGTCTGGCACCTTTAAATATCAGAAAAGGGGAAATGTTAAAGTTTGTAAGAATGCCTACAATGTAAAAAGAGTATAGTGCTCTTAATCAGACTGACAACCTACTCTCCAAACTACCAGAGTAAGCTTCAGCTTAAAAAGTCAAAGGCTTTTTCAGCATTACAGGGCAACAGAGCTACTGGATGAGCCACTTCAATTACTGCATGTGCAGAAGATGTCTGATATTGTCTTTTGCTTGAAGTGAGCAGGTAAATCCTATTTAGGAAATGTAAGTTTCATTTGTGTATGACCAACCAAGATGGCTCACTAATACATTGTCCAGAAATTTTGCATTAGAGTTCATCAATGGAATTGGTCAGTAACTAGCACAATCTGATAGATCTTTTCCCAGTGATTAAACCAGTGGGGGAGGCAGAAGTTTTCATTTTGAAAAGGAAATGTAGGTGTTTAGCATTTGTAAATAAGGGAATACCAGCTGCTTTCAAAAAACCAAGAGAGATCCAGATGAAAGATCACCTGGCCTAGGGGAAAAATGCAGGTTTCATATAATCGTTGCTTTGGCAGTATGACAGAGAAGTCCAACATGGGCACATCATCTTCAGTTAGTCTAGGGCTGAGGTCATTAAATAGCAGCTAATGGGATTAATCTGCTTTATATTAGAACATTATGTAGAATTTACAAATATTAGGCGATTGGGTATTGTTGGGCAGGGCCAGCTCTGCCTTAGGGGCTAACAAGGTGGTCATCTAGGGTGGCAATATTTGAGTGGTGGCGTTTTTTTTTTTTTTTGTTTTTTTTTTTTAAACTGACTTTTCAACACTAAGACTGGAAACATCTGTCAAAGTCCCAGCAATTTTATTATATTGTCTGGTATTATTTTTATGTATTAACAATGTTTGGACACAACATCTGATGACCTACACAAACCTTTTGTGTGTGGTCTTCCATATTTCAGGATGCACTGTATTTGGCTTCACAGAGGTTTGTTTTTCACAGAATGTCCTTGTTTTTTATTTTTACAGGTGCAAATTCAAAGTTTTCATTTTGTTTTTGTACTGTTTCCATTTCAGTAAGTTTGTTCTTTACAATTATTCAACTGAATAAAGTAAGGATGGAATATAAGATAAGGAACTTCACTTAAATACATTATGTGCTAGTGTTCTTTATGTAAAATGAAACTACCATCAAGAAAATAATAGTAATATAATAGTCAATAGGTTATGTTACCATAATTATTGTCTTTATTCTAAATGACAGTGATAAATGCAAATGCATTACATCTGAGCAATTTTAGAGGAATACTGGGTTTAGCGCTAGATGCATGCCTGCTGTGTCCCAACAAAAAAGAATGCACCATTCGTCCTGAACAGTACTGAAATTGAAAGTTTTTTTGTAATCCATATATGCATTTTCCTGATTGACAGATGTAGCTGTGCTACTAGAATTTGAAACTGCAACTCCCAGCAGGCCCTGCAGTGGCTCTGATTGGTCTTCTGCTGAGGTTGCAAGGGCTGTTGGGGTCAAAGGAGGTCAGCGCAGCTTTTAAAAAGGGGGCTGGTAACCAAAAGAAAAGAGAGTTTTTGTAATTTGTGTTTCAAGTTCCTGTCTGTCTGCCTTCTGTTGGGTTACCTGTACCTATTAGTTTTGTCCTGGATCGTTTCGTGGTTGGGGTCTCGATTTTCTGCAGTCTGCCTGTGTACATGACAACTGTAAGTGGATTCATGGCCATCCTGCGAAGAAAGGAGCGCTCCTGAACCCATCCACCCGTCACACCATTTCAGGAACTACCGGTAGGACTATCTTTACATTCCCATTCAAAGTGCGGATCTCTGGAGTATCTATTCCCATCATTACATTTCATCCGTTGCCATTTGTCATGGACTTTACTGTGTGTGTTTTGTTTGTGCTTTGTGTATTTAATGTATAGTCGCTGTAAGGGGAACAAGGGTGGTACTGTTGTTTTCATTTATTGCATTTGTGTTCATTACATTCTTTAATTGCTTTTTGATTACTGCTTTGTTTTGTTTTTGTCTCTGTTTGTGAGTGCTTGCGGGTCAGGCCAAGGCTGGGTGCGTCCCTGGAATCTCCACCATAAAAATAAATAAATCAGTGTGAATCCTAGTGGCACCAGACCACTACACAGTGAAATAAAAAAAAAATGTGAACAGAACTAAATTCTGGTTTATTCTACAAAGACATACAAAAAAGACCTGGACTACTTTATTGGAAGACTTTAGAAATAATTGTACTGTAGTAATACTTCAAGCAGATTAATCTCTTTTCATTATAATTACAGGTTCAATCTTGTAATCACTCAGTCAGACAATTTAAACTGAGCAATGTACTCATGTTGTATGTCACTGTGTGTATCATGCTAAAACTGAGAAGGAAAACTAGAGGGGAAAAATAAAAATATGGTAACAGCCCAGCATGTTTAACATACATTGTACTAAAATATCTCCAAATTGCTTAATGTTCTTGTGACCATTGTTGCCAATATTACATAGATGTTTAAAATCAATTGGACTGTTATCAACATCCTAAAACAGGGATGCAAGAGAAAAATTGACTCAAGATTGAAGGAAAGAGTGTTTAAATGGTGGGCTATCTGACCTTCAATGTCCTGATGCACCAGTTCCAAGTCATACCATTTATTGATATGGGTTAAAATGGACTCCATGATAGAAGACACAGAAAAACCCCCACTTGTAATAAACACATACAAAAAATGCATTTTTAAGTTACAGTTTTTGAGAGAATATCATTTGGACAGAAGAAACAAAATTACAGCTTTCTGCAAATCTTACCAAGTCTAGATTCACAGAGAACAAAACAAAGTTTTCAAAGATAAGAACACACCATCCCTCCCGTGAAGCACAGAAGATGTTCTGTGATGTTGTGGGACTGCTTTGCTGCCTCTTGCATCGGGTTTACTGAATCTGTGCAGAGCACAATGACATCAGAAGACTATCATGGCATTTTGGAATGAAACGTACAGCCCAGTGTCAGAAAGCTGTGTTTCAGTTACAGGTCCTCCAACAGAATAATGACACAATACAAAATGAAATGGGAACAAGAAACTGGACTATTCTATAGAACAGTCCCACAGCCTATTAGCAGTCCTTATATTAATCCCACTGGAAAATATGTGAAAACAGCTGAAACTGACAGCTGGGAGAAGGCATCCATCAAACCTTAGAGAACTGAATCAAGAGTGGGCCAAACAACTAGCAGAGAATTGTAGAAATCACACTCTGACCAACAGAAAGCATTTCATTCCAAATATTGTCTGTGAAGGCTGTGCTACAAAATATTAGTTTAGAGATGCCAATATTTTTGTCTTCATGTTGATATGTCCTTATAAAATTACAGATTTTAGTAATCATGAATTGCACTTTGCCTTTTTTGCAGGTGAAGAGCAGGGACAATTCAGTCATTTGCAGCTGTATTCCTAATCTCTAAAAACTTTTGGACAATATACATATACCTACTCACACCCTATTGTGGAGCAGCACATTAAAAGTATTCTGACATCTAGAACTTTGAGCAATACCATGCTACATTCAGGGAACAGAACAATGTTTATGCAAAGAAAAGAAACTCTAACCAAAGTTAACGATCACGTTACAAAATGACTTTAAATCAAAGTGAAAAAAATGCTTTTCATTATTTTGTTAAATGACTACCATAAATGGAATTTAATACCAAAGAAATTAAATGCATTTAATGCACAAGTGTCCACAAACCTTGGAATAAAGTAAAACACAGAATGGAAATAATCTTTATAAAGACTACATTATTAGCTTTTATGGTCTAAAAACAGAAGAAAAAAAAAAAGAAAGTAGACAACAGAAAAAATAAATATGCAGGAAAGGATTGTATCTGGTGGGCAAGAAACCAACTAGTTTATCATTCAAAACAAATACCTTTAAATGGAATTTTGCAAAAACCAAAGGAGAAGTGACAGACTATGACATAAAAGAGAAGAAAATAGGACTGGATTAAAATACGAGAAGAACAAATCCCACAAGAAGAACTAGCAGATGAAGATATCAAAGTAATTTAACATAAAAATTATCCACCATAACAAAAGGATAAAAGTCTGTCTGCATCCATCAAATTGCTATATTTCTGTCATTCCAAAAGATGGCACATTATGAACATCTGTATAAAGATACATTGCATTTGTCATTCTAATAGATTGTACATCACAAACATTAACACTGGTTTTACGAATCCCATACCAAATGGCATATATCAGAGGCATGACAATGCAAGGTGCACTGCAAACAGTAACGCGGAGGTCTATGTCTAGGTCTACTTAGGATTTCAGCCTGTCTTAGATGGGTAAGAAAGCTAGTTATACAGAAAATTATAAGGACAATGACATTAAGATCCAGTAAGAAAAGACTCACTTGACCCCAACAGACTAGACTAAGGAGACTAGAACTAGGAAGACGTGAAATAGATAACAGTAAGTGAAAAGGGAAGATGAATAATATCTGACCTTACATAGTGAATTGTAGACAATTAAAAGAAAAAAACTCCCTAAGTATACAAAAAAAGCCTTACAAGGGAGATAAACTTTGACAACTCTGACTTGTCAAAACAAAACTAAATGGTAATCCTTATCAATTCAGAGTTTATTTGCAAAAACAGAATAACTAAAATGTACGCAAATTGCAAAAATTATGTGCCTAGTCCTAAAACACTATCTATTATTCTAAATTCAGAAAACACGGCAATAAGTCACAAAAATGTTAAATCCAAAGAAAACAGCAATACTTATAAACTCCTTTACAAGCTCAGTCTGCCACCTGAGCTTCATCTTCTCTGGCCTTAAACAGCCAGAGCAAGGACCCAGGAGTGGTGATGTCATGGTAGCCCTGCCTTCTGGGGTTCCACCCACAAAGCACATTTAAAAAGGTGGTACATAATTTCAACATAATGGAAAGCACATAAAAAACTTTCAAAATATAGCTTTATTATTCATATTGGTGCTCTCTAATGTTAGCTTTTAAAAGCAAAAAAAAGAGTTACAAATTACCTCTGTATTTAAGTACTGTTTTCATTGTCAAGCCATATGCATAAACCAGTAAATGGACAATACCCAAAAGTGGATCCTTCCAGGAATGGTATTTTTTATTTTCTTTCCATTTAAAGTATATATACAGTGTATACAGTCATATGAAAAAGTTTGGGAACCCCTCTCAGCCTGCATATTAATTTACTCTACTTTCAACAAAAAAGATAACAGTGGCATGTCTTTCATTTCCTAGGAACATCTGAGTACTGGGGTGTTTTCAGAACAAAGCTTTTAGTGAAGCAGTATTCAGTTGTATGAAATTAAATTAAATGTGAAAAACTGGCTGTGAAAAAATTTGGGTACCCTTGTAAATTTGCCGATTTGATTGCATGTACTGCGGTGGGTTGGCACCCTGCCTGGGATTGGTTCCTGCCTTGTGCCCTGTGTTGGCTGGGATTGGCTCCAGCAGATCCCCGTGACCCTGTGTTCGGATTCAACGGGTTGGAAAATGGATGGATGGATGGATGATTGCATGTAACTGCTCAATACTGATTACTTGCAACACCAAATTAGCTCATTAAGCCTTGAACTTCATAGACAGGTGTGTCCAATCATGAGAAAAGGTATTTAAGGTGGTCAATTGCAAGTTGTGCTTCCCTTTCACTCTCCTCTGAAGAGTGACAGCATGGGATTTTCAAAGCAACTCTCAAAAGATCTGAAAACAAAGATTGTTGATTATCATGGTTTAGGGCAAGGCTACAAAAAGCTATCTCAGAGGTTTAAACTGTCAGTTTCAACTGTAAGGAATGTAATCAGGAAATGGAAGGCCACAGGCAGAGTTGCTGTTAAAACCAGGTCTGGCAGGCCAAGAAAAATACAGGAGCGGCATATGCACAGAATTGTGAGAATGGTTACAGACAACCCACAGATCACCTCCAAAGACCTGCAAGAACATGTTGCTGCAGATGGTGCATCTGTACATCGTTCTACAATTCAGCGCAATTTGCACAAAGAACATCTGTATGGCAGGGTGATGAGAAAGAAGCCCTTTCTGTACTCACGCCACAAACAGAGTCACTTGTTGCTCATTTAGACAAGCCAGATTCATTTTGGAACAAAGTGCTTTGGACTGATGAGACAAAATGGAGTTATTTGGTCATAACAAAAAGCGCATTGCATGATGGAAGAACAACACCGCATTCCAAGAAAAACACCTGCTACCTACTGTCAAATTTGGTGGAGGTTCCATCATGCTGTGGGGCTGTGTGGCTAGTTCAGGGACTGGGGCCCTTGTTAAAGCCGAGGGTCGGATGAATTCAACTCAATATCAACAAATTCTTCAGGATAATGTTCAAGCATCAGTCACAAAGTTGAAGTTATGCAGGGTTTGAATATTCCAACAAGACAATGACCCAAAACACAGTTTGAAATCTACAAAGGCATTCATGCAGAGGGAGAAGTACAATGTTCTGGAATGGCCGTCACAGTCCACTGACTTGAATATCATTGAAAATCTATGGGATATTTGAAGCAGGCTGTCCATGCTCAGCAGCCATCAAATTTAACTTAACTGGAGAGATTTTGTGTGGAAGAATGGTCAAAAATACCTCCATCCAGAATCCAGACACTCAAAGGCTTTAGGAGGCATCTAGAGGCTATTACATTTGCAAAAGGAGGCTCAACTAAGTATTGATGTAATATCTGTGTTAGGGTGTCCAAATGTGTGCATCTGTCTAATTATGTTATGATGCATACTGCGTATTTTCTGTTAATCCAATAAACTTAATGTCACTGCTGAAATACTACTGTTTCCATAAGCCATGTCATATATTAAAAGGAAGTTGCTATTTTGAAAGCTTAGCCAATGATAAACAAAAATCCAAAGAATTAAGAGGGGTTCCCAAACGTTTTCATAGGACTGTGTATATGTATGTAGTGTAAGTCCAAAAAAGGAGTACTATAGAATCTGCTCACAACATTCGCTAAAATGACCAAAGGTTGGCACTTGTGATGTATCATTCGTTCACGATAAATTGCTTGATTTAATCTGGCATAGCAGGCATTGAAATCCATTCAATAGGAAATTTTACAGCAACTACTATAGGTCACTTACTATTCTGGAAAATATTCTTAAGTATATATTCTGACTATATTAAGTTTATATACAGGTGCTGGTCATAAAATTAGAATATCATGACAAAGTTGATTTATTTCAGTAATTCCATTCAAAAAGTGAGACTTGTATATTAGATTCATTCATTACACACAGACTGATGTTTAATCAAATGTTTATTTCTTTTAATGTTGATGATTATAACTGACAACTAATGAAAGTCCCAAATTCAGTATCTCGGAAAATTAGAATATCAATTAAGACCAATGCAAAAAAAGGATTTTTAGAAATGTTGGCCAACTGAAAGGTATGAACATGAAAAGTATGAGCATGTACAGCACTCAATATTTAGTTGGGGCTCCTTTGGCCTGGATTACTGCAGCAATGCGGCGTGGCATGGAGTCGATCAGTCTGTGGCACTGCTCAGGCGTTATGAGAGCCCATGTTGCTCTGATAGTGGCCTTCAGCTCTTCTGAATTGTTGGGTCTGGCGTATTGCACCTTCCTCTTCACAATACACCATAGATTTTCTATGGAGTTAAGGTCAGGCGAGTTTGCTGGCCAATCAAGAACAGGGATACCATGGTCCTTAAACCAGGTACTGGTAGCTTTGGCACTGTGTGCATGTGCCAGGTCCTGTTTGAAAATGAAATCTGCATCTCCATAAAGTTTGTCAGCAGCAAGAAGCATGAAGTGCTCTAAAACTTCCTGGTAGATGGCTGCGTTGACCTTGGACCTCAGAAAACACAATGGACCAACACCAGCAGATGACATGGCACCCCAAACCATCACTGATTGTGGAAACTTTACACTGGACCTCAAGCAACGTGGATTCTGTGCCTCTCCTCTCTTCCTCCAGACTCTGGGACCTTGATTTCCAAAGGAAATGCAAAATTTGCTTTCATCAGAGAACATAACTTTGGACCACTCAGCAGCAGTCCAAAGGCGAGACGCTTCTGACGCTGTCTCTTGTTCAAGAGTGGCTTGACACAAGGAATGCGACAGCTGAAACCCATGTCTTGCATACGTCTGTGCGTGGTGGTTCTTGAAGCACTGACTCCAGCTGCAGTCCACTCTTTGTGAATCTCCCCCACATTTTTGAATGGGTTTTGTTTCACAATCCTCTCCAGGGTGTGGTTATCTCTATTGCTTGTACACTTTTTCTACCACATCTTGTCCTTCCCTTTGCCTCTCTATTAATGTGCTTGGACACAGAGCTCTGTGAACAGCCAGCCTCTTTAGCAATGACCTTTTGTGTCTTGCCCTCCTTGTGCAAGGTGTCAATGGTCATCTTTTGGACACCTGTCAAGTCAGCAGTCTTCCCAATGATTGTGTAGCCTACACAACTAGACTGAGAGACCATTTAAAGGCTTTTGCAGGTGTTTTGAGTTAATTAGCTGATTAGAGTGTGGCACCAGGTGTCTTCAATATTGAACCTTTTCACAATATTCTAATTTTCTGAGATACTGAATTTGGGACTTTCATTAGTTGTCAGTTATAATCATCAAAATTAAAAGAAATAAACATTTGATTAAACATCAGACTGTGTGTAATGAATGAATCTAATATACAAGTTTCAGTTTTTGAATGGAATTACTGAAATAAGTCAACTTTGTCATGATATTCTAATTTTATGACCAGCACCTGTATTTTCAATAAAGTTATAGCGCTTCACACTTCATCTGAACATTTGCATTTGTTATCAAAGTGTAAAATTTCCTTTTTTCTAAAAACATCTCAATAGTAAATATAATATAGAACAGGCAATCTAAAGAAATAAATATGTATAATTATTTAATGATGTGCATGTTTATTGGCAATAGATTGGAACCGCACAATTTTTGTGCAAAAAATGCATTCAGCGTATGATTTGCCAATTGCTAGTCACTCATGCAGTGCACATCTGTGTTTCCACATCTGCATAGCTGCTTTCCTACTGCTAATGAGCCTGCAGAAAAAAAAAACGAAAGTGTAGTTTCTGGATATGATAAAAACTGGAAATTCATTCACATCTCGGGGTTGTAAATATGGCAAGAGTGAGTCTATAATTCACTATGCTAATAAGAAGTGCACAGAAATCCAAAGCTTTGAAGTGATTAATATACAAAATCAGGAGTAATTAAAGTGCAGACATAATGAGACGAACCACACACAGTCGTGGGATCAGTATATTTAGGACTATATGCTGATCTGATTTTATGGAATGTGTCAGTGATAACTGGGTTGAGGGTGGTTTGAATGTTGTTTTATTGTTTAGTCAGATATTTGAGGAATTGCCTATATTATTTACGGAGTAGATAAGAATTATTTTTATTATATCTGTAGATTTCCTCATTTATGTTGAAGTAATTTACAGATATACAAACTGTATTGATGTGAATTAATGTTACGTAGATATGCCCAGTGCAAAGTATGAAAACCTTTTCATTTTCGGTACAGTACAGCTTGCTGAATGTAATTCTAATAGATACAGTACAAGTAAACCCCGCGATTCACTAGCGAATCGGAAATCCTAGAATGGCAATCAGTTTCTGTTCCGTCCGATATGTGGATGGATGACATATCATGGAGGGCGGGTGCGTCTGGGGAAATGTCATTTAATCCAATAGGCATATCTGTACTAAAGCGGTTTCGTTCTGTGGAGACGTGAGTCTGTTGCATTCGCTGACACCGACCGCTTGAACAGGTTGTGTTGTTTGGAGGTCACCTACTGACTCTGGGAGGCAGCTGTGTCTGACTGTGGGGCGAGCACCACAGCGCAATATGCGCCTCGGTGGGAAGCCGGCACGTGAAGACATATCATGGAGGGTATACGCGGTGGTGTGGGCGGTCGCGTCCGGGTGGCAGTACAACCTGGCGTGCACGCTTTACCTCAGGTGTAGTTCACAGGTCGTAGTCTCGTCTCTGTGTTTTCTTTGGTTTGAGCCGCGACTCCTTTCGCAAGCACGTTGTAGGCGCGCGCGTTGTCACAGCATGGACCTTTGGTTTGAGCCGTGACTCCTTTTGCAAGCGCGTTGTAGGCGTGCGCATTGTCACAGTTGGTTTGAGCCGTGACTCCTTTCGCAAGCGCGTTGTAGACACGCGCGTTGTCACAGCATGGACCTTTGGTTTGAGAAGTGACTCCTTTCGCAAGCGCGTTGTGGGCGCGTGCGTTGTCACAGTTGGTGTGTGCCGTGACTCCTTTCGCAAGCGCGTTGTAGGCGCGCGTGCGTTGTCACAGCATGGACCTTTGGGGTTTCCGTACATCCGGTGAGCTCTGCGCCCATCCGGTTTACAACCATCGGTTAGTAATATGGATGTCTTATTTAACCATTTTAATTTCAATTGCTGGTGCACATTACTCCATTAAAGCAGGATTATAAAATGGATTTCTCAATGGAACCATATCCAGAGAATATTAATAAAAATGAAAAATGCAGCTCAAGCAACTTGCCAATAATAGTCTTACACTTCAAAGTTCAGCAGTTAATTAAGGAGTGCTCAAAGCTGCCAAAATCTCTTTCAATAACTGCTCGAGAACGTGAGAATGTAACACTATAATCCCTGAAGCCTACAAAAAAACTCGTAATCCCGGCCCACTTTAAATCCCTTCACACCTCTCCATCAGTGTCTTTTGTTTTGTAAATGTGTCGCTCAGCACAAGCAGCAAGCAGCCTGCTGTCCCATTCCCCTGCCTTGATGGAGTTCAACTCAGCTCAAGCCAAGCACCCTTATCTGCATGTAAGGTTCCTGGAGTTGTATGTATAGGGTAAATAATACAGTATATAGTTATTTAGAATACAGTGGAACCTCGGTTCACGACCATAATTCATTCCAAAACTCTGATCGTAAACCGATTTGGTCGTGAACCGAAGCAATTTCCCCCATTGGATTGTATGTAAATACAATTAATCCGTTCCAGACCATACGAACTGTATGTAAATATATATATTTTTTTTTTAAGTTTTTAAGCACAAATATAGTTAATTAAACCATAGAATGCACAGCGTAATAGTAAACTAAATGTAAAAACATTGAATAACACTGAGAAAACCTTGAACAACAGAGAAAACTAACACTGCAATAGTTCGCGCTATAGCGCTACCAACCGCTGGCTAAAAACATTTTTTTAATGAGTTTTAGGCACAGGGAAAAAAACGAACATTTAAAAAAATCTGTAATTTAATAAACCACCAAGAAAAGTAACATTGCAACAATGCACGCTACGAACCGATTGCTGTAAACAGAAGTGAAAACAAAATCAAGCCCAGTGCATTCTTCAACTGCCTTCTCTACCTTATGAGTCCAGCCCTCTCTCTCGCTCGTGCTGCCTGTGTGTGTGCACGTCTGTCTCTCTCTCGCGCTGCCTGTGTGTGTGCGCGGCTCTGTCTCGCGCTGCCTGTGTGTGTGCGTCTGTCTCTCTCTGGCGCTGTCTGTGTGTGTGCACGGCTCTCTCTGGCCCTGCCTGTGTGTGTGTGCGTCTGTCTCTCTCTGGCGATGCCTGTGTGTGTGTGCGGCTCTCTCTCGCGCTGCCTGTGTGTGTGCGTCTGTCTCTCTCTGGCGCTGCCTGTGTGTGTGTGTGTGCGTCTGTCTCTCTCTGGCGCTGCCTCTGTGAGTGTGTGTGTGTGTGTGTGTGTGTGTCGCTCGCTCGCTCTCTCTCTTGCTCGCTGCACAGGAAATGCACAAGGAAAGACTGAACATGTACAAATCGAAAGGGAAACTGGCTTGTTCGTATACCGAGTGTGTGGTTGTGAACCGAGGCAAAAGTTTGGTGAACTTTTTGGTTGTAAACCGATTTGTACGTGTACCGAGACGTTCGTGAACCGAGGTTCGACTGTACATGCATTTCATGTGTGTTCCGTGTCTACAAAGATCTGGGGAAGTGTAGGATGAAAGGAAATGTGAGGCAAGAAATGCTGAATGAGTGTAGCAGTCCTTTTCTCTGGACTTATTCAAGTGTTGCTATGTGTTTCGAAATACATTTAATACATTTGTATAAAATACTTCTAGATATGGTTTCTAAAGTACATAATACACCATAAGAGAAAGCTCTCTTTTGTTGCATAGCCTCTATTCAATTTTTTAATGAGAAGTGAACCCAAAAAGAAAGGTTTTCAAATCCATGTAACAGAAAGATGCTTTACACACACCTAAGATTGTATTTTTATACTCCTGTTTAAAGAACAGTCTCTAGGCTAATATGCATTTTTCTATTAAAAATGTTGTGCACCTTACTATAAACCATTAAGAAATTTATGAAGACTAGGGAGCTTCGCCAACCCCCGTGTTTGGTTTTCCGGATACACACTTTTAAGATTTTTTTTCTTTGAATTGTTGCTATTTCATTAGTTTCACTTTTATTTCAGAACTTACGTAAAAACAATATTTGGAATCTTTCGAGTCCCAATATGCTGAATCTTTAAAATGAGGTCAGTGAGACATGTGTTTAATGACTTTGTACCATAATTCAGGATAGATTTCTCTTTTTGGAATTTCAGCACAGACAAAGCGATCTACATCATCAGCAGTTACTAATTCTTTTTGCAAAGTAACCAATAAATGCATGTGAGGTAAAACACGTTTTTGAAATTCTCTGACTTAAACTTCAAAGCCTTACAATATTTACTGTACATACTTCTGACATATTACCTGTGTCTATATATTCAGTCTCTATTCGCCTTTTAGTTATTTCTCTGAGTAATAATTTCTCCTTTTTTTGCACTAATGCGATGTTTACTTTCATTTTTTGACACTGTCGTTTTTTTCTGCTTTCATATTCTGTATCATGCTCTGCTTGTGTTTCGCGCCTACTTTTTTTTTTTTTATTTTGAATTCCAGTTTTCATTATCTCTAACCTGCTCTGCATGTGTTTGGCCCCTTTGTTTTGTAACCTCTTTATGACATTCTACTCGGTGTTTTATTTCTGACCTCGCTTTGTCCTGCTTTTTTTCAATGACACCTGGTCCGTGGTAATTATTTTCCCTTTTTCGAGTAATGATTTCTGTTTGTTTGCACTACTGTGATCTTTACTTTCTTTTTTTTATACTTTATAATCTTCCTTCTTTAATATACTTTAACTTTCTCCACATTTGTATCACACATACGTTTTTTTTTTTGAGCCTTTCGAATTCCACTGCTTTCATAATCTGCTCTGCATGTGTATAGCTCCAAAGTTTGTGAACGTGTTTATGAAGTTATACTTTGTCTTTTACTCTGTCTTTTAATTCTGAGCCCAATTGGACGTGCTTTGTTTCAATTCCACTTGTTACGGGCTGATAATTACTTTCCTTATTTTCTGAATTTGGACCTAGATTATTTTTTCTTTTTTTGCTCTTTTTTCACTCCAAAGCTTTACAGTCTCTTTTCTCCACAGTTTTTTTCTTCGCTTAGTCATCGACATTTCATTTATAATGTATTGTCCTTATACGCTTTATATGCACTGAGACCCAGGATCTGTGTGTGCTCAAATCTTTTAGACGACTGAATGTTTTGCTGCCCCACTGTCTTATTTGATATTGATCGTAAGTAGGGTGTGTCCTGCAAGAATCTCATGTTTTACGTCATTGAGAGACGGTCCTGGGTCAATCTCTTGGCACAATGTCTCATGTGTAAGGTCCTCGCGGGTCTTTTAACTGTCTTCCGTGAAGATCACGTCTCGACACCCTACTGTTTCTCTCCAGGATTTTTTTTTTATAATAGAGAGAAATATCAGAATAGCTTACTGTTAAACATGTGAAAGGAAGTTTAAACTCCACTACCTGAAAATGCTGCTCCATTACTTGGATTTTGCCTTGTTCTGGACATTTCTTTAATGAACGGTCAGCATACTGCAGAAGAATCTCAACCATCTGAAAGAAAACATTTCTAAAATTGATTTAAAAATATATTTTAAAGTGTGTCACTTAGTGGTTAATACATTTCAATTATTGTCACTTAAGCTTTGTGAGCACCTGATCAATTAACTTAACATGTCTTGTGCAGTTTGTACAAAAACAGAAGAAATGAGACATAAACAACTGTGCTTTAGGTATCTCTGCATTTGCAATGTCCATTGTGATGGTGTTCACTACAAAGCTTCTCTCTCTAGTCAGTTTACCTGACATACTTGTTTATAAACAACTGCAGCAGGACAACTATTTTTACAGTCAATACCAAAAAAAGTTACCTTAATTTTATCATTCTAAACAAAGGTGGCATTCCTAGTCTATTCAAGGTGGATTATGATATTATATGGGGAAAAAAACATTGCAAATGTAATCCTTAAATTTGATTAAAATCAAAAGAGGTAAATAGCTGAGACAATATCTACTAACACTTGAGGCATGTGACACCTATTCGTAATCCTTTTATACTAAAAATAGCATAAAATGAGCAACATAAAATATTAGCATGAGTTGTGAATTGTTCTTTAATATCATCCAAAACATTATTATAGAAAGAGATATAGAAAGAGATAAATTGAACTATAAATTTTAAAGTATCAACATTTTAAACTCCATTTAGTTTCATCATTCATCTATTATGTGTACATTAAAAGAGATTTTTGGGTTTTTTTAAGAACAAGGTCTAAACCCAGAATGCAGTTTATCAAAAGAAACCCCTTTATTAAGGTGGCATATAGTTATTTTGAAGTACAGGTATACAGATATTTGTAGAAACAATAAATCCAATATTTTGATTAAGAAAATAAATTAAATAGTCCAAAAATTCTTTCATCTGTTGATTTTAATCATTCATCTATAAAGTCTTAGATAGATAGATAGATAGATAGATAGATAGATAGATAGATAGATAGATAGATAGATAGATAGATAGATAGATAGATAGATAGATAGATAGATAGATAGATAGATAGATAGATAGATAGATAGATAGATAGATAGATAGATAGATAGATACTTTATTAATCACAGGGGGAAATTCACATACTTACTTACTGAGCTATTCTGACTGTAAAATTTACCAATGACCAACTCAGGTAATTTGGTGATGATAAAGAAAAAAAAAAAAAGAGACAGAAGATCAAAACAAACCTTGTCTGCTACTACACCTTTTTTCTTGTTTGGGTCACCAAATAACCCTGAGAAAATAACAAAAAAGTCTCATTAACTAAAGTTGTTGTAGAGTTCAGAAGTTTAGCTATTTCCTTCAATGTCATCAGTCTTGGTACATAAAATGAACAAACTGTGCTGTGTTATACTTAAAGATAAACCAATATAGAAAATGTCAAAAACACACACATACACAAACACACACACAAATTAACAGTATCTGGTTTATCTGATGAAAGCTGTATAACAAATAAGAAAATTCGTTTATGCCATGAGTAGACAATTAAAATTAATACATTGCCCTTGTTTTACCTAAATTAAAGCTTTTTACTAGATTAAAAATGTTAATTGAGTAGGTATCTGCAAGATTGTTTTTTATTTGTGCTTAAAATTAGATATTAGTCTGTAATCAAAGAAACATGGGGTGATCTGAGGAGTCTCTAGCATTCCCTATACAGTAATCCCTCGCTATATCGCGCTTCGCCTTTCGCGGCTTCACTCCATCGCGGATTTTATATGTAAGCATATTTAAATATATATCGCGGATTTTTCGCTGCTTCGCGGGTTTCTGCGGACAATGGGTCTTTTAATTTCTGGTACATGCTTCCTCAGTTGGTTTGCCCAGTTGATTTCATACAAGGGACGCTATTGGCAGATGGCTGAGAAGCTACCCAGCTTACTTTTCTCTTTCTCTTGCGCTGACTTTCTGTGATCCTGACGTAGGGGGATTGAGCAGGGGGGCTGTTCGCACACCTAGACAATACGGAGCTCGTCTAAAAATGCTGAAAGATTATCTTCACGTTGCTATCTTTTGTGCAGCTGCACGGTGCTTCGCATACTTAAAAGCTCGAAGGGCACGTATTGATTTTTGCTTGAAAAACAAACTCTGTCTCTCTTTATCTCTCTCTCTTTGTCTGCTCCTGACGGAGGTGGTGTGAGCTGCCACCTTCAACAGCTTTGTGCCGCGGTGCTTCGCATACTTAAGCCAAACAGCCTTATTGATTTGTTTGCCAGAGATTGTTTTCTCTATCTATGTGACATTCTGTGCTCCTGACACGCACTCCTTTGAAAAGGAAGATATGTTTGCATTCTTTTAATTGTGAGATGGAACTGTCATCTCTGTCTTGTCATGGAGCACAGTTTAAACTTTTGAAAAAGAGACAAATGTTTCTTTGTAGTGTTTGAATAACATTCCTGTCTCTCTACAGCCTCCTGTGTTTCTGCGCAAATCTGTGACCCAAGCATGACAATATAAAAATAACCATATAAACATATGGTTTCTACTTCGCGGATTTTCTTATTTCGCGGGTGGCTCTGGAACGCAACCCCCGCGATGGAGGAGCATTAACAGCAGTGTTCGGTGTTCTTCCAGACGGACTTGAAGTGGAGAAGGACAAGCAAACGGTGATTGCATTCACTACACTTTTGGCACGCAGACTTATTTTGTTAAATTGGAAGAATCCTAACTCTCCTCTGATAAGTCAGTGGGAAACCGATGTTTCATATTATTTGAAATTGGAAAAAATCAAATTCTCAGTTAGAGGATCTGTACAGATTTTTTTCAAAACCAGGATCTAATCAATATTATTTTAGAATAAGACAAATAACTATTACTGCATTTATTTCCCTTCTCCATTTTTTATTTACCTATATATATTTCTTCCTTTCTTTTGTTTACTAGGGGGCTCCGCCCCCTGCTCGCTTTGCTCGCCAACCCCTGGTGTTGTGAATTTACAAAGAGCGTGATGTATGAATGAGATATAGCATAGTGTGAAGGTGTAGATGACGCATATAGGAAGCAAATAAAGTTGTCCATGTCCAAAAACGGGCTCAGAGAGGTAGATGCTAACTTTGTCTATGGTTTGTCCTTGTGATTTGTTGATGGTCATGGTCAAGGCAGGTTTAATGGGGAACTGTGGCCGTTTAAGTGTAAAAGGTAATTCCAGGTCAGAAGTTGTAAGGTAATTGTAGGAATTAGAACAGTATTGTTAGCATGTGATTCTGTAAGAAGTTTTGCTTTAATAACATTGTGTGGCATGGTGTTGACGACTAAACGTGTATCATTGCATAAACCCTGTTTACTGTTAAGGTTTCTTTATAGCATGATTATTGTACCATTTTTAATGCTAAGATTGTGTTGTGGTAATCCGGCTGGGTTAATAGTGTTCAAATATTCTAAGGGGAAATTAAGATGGTCATTGTAGTCATTAGAGTCAACTTTGTCAGAGCTTAGAAAGAGCTGTGCCACTCCAGGAAGTAATGAAATGACATGGTTATTAATGTGATCAACATTAATATTTTTTGGACATAAAATAGTTCGTTGTGTTAAAAGGGGTATTTGGTGTAATGAGATTGTTGTTCCAAATATCTCCGTAACTCTTTTGAAAGCAATGCCAATTGTCTGCGTATTTTAAGGTGGACTGAAGAATAGCCGAGCACATGGAATGTGGAACAATAGCTAAGCACTGTGTAAAATGTCCTCCTAATAAAAGTACCTTTCCTCCAAAGGGAATATTATTATTCATCAACGTTTGTACAAGTTTATCAATGGTGTTGAGTAAGTGAGTGGATGCCATTAGATGCAAAAGCAAATGAACTATTGTAGGATGTAATGCAGTTCATAAAGTTTTTACTTTCAGGTACTTCGTTAGTTAGAAGCTTCTGTAGATATGCAGGATATGAATGTAAAGGAGGCAGTCAAATTTGACCCTTTTGACAATAACGTGTAAATTCATTACTTGTATTGCCAGTTGTTTCTTCAGGGAAGTTAAGTGAATGACAATGATTGCAAATGACATTCATTAATCCCAATGAATTTTCATGAATAGTGGACTCATTATTGAACGCGTTGTGAGCTAACTGGCGCAATCGTTTAGCAGGTGTCTGTCGTTGATGTCCTTGACGTGTATGTTTTGTCTGTGCCGTTTGAGAGGCGCATCGTTGTATGTGCAGGATTTGGGACGTGCTATCCTGGAGGTGTAATCGATTTGCCTGTGCTGTGTGAGAAGCCCGTTGCAGTTTACGGCGTTCATTGTTTGTATTGAGCCTTGCCCGTTTTTGTATGTCGGTTAGTCGTCCGACATGTATTGTTTTTTTTCATGCGGGTTCGTGTGTTTGGTCCCGTCATGGATAAGTAATAAGGAGGATCGTACTCACTGTTAATATGAAGGCTTTTCTGTGGTTGAACGGTTAATAGTGCATCAGTGTAATGAGATCGACCTATGCTGCATAATTTGAATGTGTTCAGATGATGTATATTTAATACGGACGGTTCGTTCAGTTCACCTCTCCTTTAACCGCCACCTTATCGTGGTGGAGGGGTTTGCGAGTCCCAATGATCCTAGGAGCTCTGTTGTCCGGGGCTTTATGACCCTGGTAGGGCCACCCAAGGCAAACTGGTCCTAGGTGAGGTATGAGACAAAGAGCGGTTAAACAAACCTCCTATGATGGAAAACAATTTTGGACGGCGTTTTCCCTTGCCCGGACGCAGGTCACCGGGGCCCCACTCTGGAGCCAGGCCTGGAGGTGGGGCTCGATGGCGAGCGCCTGGTGGCCGGGCCTGCACCCATGGGGCTCGGCCGGGCACAGCCCGAAGAGGCAACGTGGGTCCCCCTTCCCATGGGCTCACCACCTATGGGAGGGGCCAAGGAGGTCGGGTGCAGTGTGAGTTGGGTGGTGGCCGAAAGCGGGGACCTTGGCGGTCCGATCCTCGGCTACAGAAGCTGGCTCTTGGGACGTGGAATGTCACCTCTCTGAAGGGGAAGGAGCCTGAGCTAGTGCACGAGGTTGAGAGGTTCCGGCTAGATATAGTCGGACTCACCTCGACGCACAGCTTGGACTCTGGAACCAATCTCCTTGAGAGGGGCTGGACTCTGTACCACTCTGGAGTTGCCCCCGGTGAGAGGCACCGAGTGGGTGTGGGCATGCTTATTGCCCCCCGACTTGGAGACTGTACATTGGGGTTTACCCCGGTGGACGAGAGGGTAGCCTCCCTTCGCCTTCGGGTGGGGGGACAGGTCCTAACTGTTGTTTGTGCGTATGCACCGAACAGCAGTTCGGAGTACCCACCCTTTTTGGAGTCCCTGGAGGGGGTGCTAGAGAGCATACCTTCGGGGGACTCCCTCGTTCTGCTGGGAGACTTCAATGCTCACGTGGGCAATGACAGTGAGACCTGGAAGGGCGTGATTGGGAGGAATGGCCCCCCCGATCTGAACCCGAGCGGTGTTTTGTTATTGGACTTCTGTGCTCGTCACGGATTGTCCATAACGAACACCATGTTCAAGCATAGGGGTGTTCATATGTGCACTTGGCACCAGGACACCCTAGGCCTCAGTTCAATGATCGACTTTGTGGTCGTGTCATCGGACTTGCGGCCACATGTCTTGGACACTCGGGTGAAGAGAGGGGCGGAGCTGTCAACTGATCACCACCTGGTGGTGAGTTGGCTTCGCTGGTGGGGGAGGATGCCGGTCAGGCCTGGTAGGCCCAAACGTGTTGTGAGGGTCTGCTGGGAACGTCTGGCAGAGCCCCCTGTCAGAAGTAGCTTCAACTCCCACCTCCGGCAGAGCTTCGACCACATCCCGAGGGAGGTGGGGGACATTGAGTCCGAATGGGCCATGTTCCGTGCCTCTATTGTTGAGGCGGCTGACCGGAGCTGTGGCCGTAAGGTGGTCGGTGCCTGTCGTGACGGCAATCCCCGAACCCGTTGGTGGACACCGGCGGTGAAGGATGCCGTCAAGCTGAAGGAGTCCTACCGGTCCCTTTTGTCCTGTGGGACCCTGGAGGCAGCTGATAGGTACCGGCAGGCCAAGCGGAATGCGGCTTTGGTGGTTGCTGAGGCAAAAACTCGGGCGTGGGAGGAGTTCGGGGAGGCCATGGAGAACGACTTTTGGACGGCTTCGAGGAGATTCTGGTCCACCATCCGGCGTCTCAGGAAGGGGAAGCAGTGCAGTGTCAACACTGTATATGGTGGGGATGGTGCGCTGCTGACCTCGACTCGGGACGTTGTGGGTCGGTGGGGGGAGTACTTCGAAGACCTCCTCAATCCCACTAACATGCCTTCCAATGAGGAAGCAGAGCCTGGGGACTCAGAGGTGGGCTCCCCATCTCTGGGACTGAGGTCACCGAGGTGGTCAAAAAACTCCTTGGTGGCAGGGCCCCGGGGGTGGATGAGATACGCCCGGAGTTCCTCAAGGCTCTGGATGTTGTAGGGCTGTCTTGGTTGACACGCCTCTGCAACATCGCATGGACATCAGGGACAGTGCCTCTGGATTGGCAGACCGGGGTGGTGGTCCCCCTCTTTAAGAAAGGGGATCGGAGGGTGTGTTCCAACTACAGAGGGATCACACTCCTCAGCCTCCCTGAAAAAGTCTATTCAGGGGTCCTGGAGAGGAGGGTCCGTCGGATAGTCGAGCCTCGGATTCAGGAGGAACAGTGTGGTTTTCGTCCTGGTCGCGGAACAGTGGACCAGCTCTATACCCTTAGCAGGGTCCTGGAGGGTGCATGGGAGTTTGCCCAACCAGTCTACATGTGTTTTGTGGACTTGGAAAAGGCATTTGACCGTGTCCCTCGGGGAATCCTGTGGGGGGTACTCCGAGAGTATGGGGTACCGGCCCCCTTGATAAGGGCTGTTCGGTCCCTGTATGATCGTTGCCAGAGCCTGGTCCGCATTGCCGGCAGTAAGTCGAACCCATTTCTAGTGAGAGTTGGACTCCGCCAGGGCTGCCCTTTGTCACCGATTCTGTTCATAACTTTTATGGACAGAATTTCTAGGCGCAGCCAGGGCGTTGAGGGGGTCCGGTTTGGTGGGCTCAGGATTGGGTCACTGCTTTTTGCAGATGATGTTGTCCTGTTTGCTTCATCAGGCCGTGATCTTCAGCTCTCTCTGGATCGGTTCGCAGCCGAGTGTGAAGCGGCTGGGATGAGAATCAGCACCTCCAAATCCGAGACCATGGTCCTCAGCTGGAAAAGGGTGGAGTGCCCTCTCAGGGTTGGTGGTGAGATCCTGCCCCAAGTGGAGGAGTTCAAGTATCTCGGGGTCTTGTTCACGAGTGAGGGAAGAATGGAGCGTGAGATCGACAGGCGGATCGGTGCAGCATCCGCAGTAATGCAGGCGCTGCATCGGTCTGTCGTGGTGAAAAAGGAGCTGAGCCGCAAGGCGAAGCCCTCAATTTACCAGTTGATCTATGTTCCTACCCTCACCTATGGTCATGAGCTATGGGTAGTGACCGAAAGAACGAGATCGCGAATACAAGCGGCTGAAATGAGTTTCCTCCGCAGGGTGTCTGGGCTTTCCCTTAAAGATAGGGTGAGAAGCTCAGTCATCCGGGAGGGGCTCAGAGTAGAGCCGCTGCTCCTCCGCATCGAGAGGAGTCAGATGAGGTGGCTCGGGCATCTGATCAGGATGCCTCCTGAACGCCTCCCTGGTGAGGTGTTCCGGGCACGTCTAACCGGGAGGAGGCCCCGGGGAAGACCCAGGACACGTTGGAGGGACTATGTCTCTCGACTGGCCTGGGAACGCCTTGGGATTCTCCCGGAAGAGCTAGAAGAAGTGGCTGGGGAGAGGGAAGTCTGGGCATCTCTGCTCAAGCTGCTGCCCCCGCGACCCGACCTCGGATAAGCGGGAGACAATGGATGGATGGATGGATGGGTTCGTTCAGTAATGGGGCTTTGTGTCTCATTTATGTTAGTGTGGTCGCGGGTCCGAGCTGTGCCACTCCAGGAAGTAATGAAATGACCTGGTTATTAATGTGATCAACATTAATATTTTTTGGACAGAATATAGTTCGTTGTGTTAAAAGGGGTATTTGGTGTAATGAGATTGTTGTTCCAAATATCTACGCAACTCTTTTGAAAGCAATGCCAATTGTCTGCGTATTTTAAGGTGGACTGAAGAATAGCCGAGCACATGACATGTGGAACAATAGCTAAGCACTGTGTAAAATCTCCTCCTAATAAAAGTACTTTTCCTCCAAAGGGAATATTATTAATCATCAACGTTTGTAGAAGTTTATCAATGGTGTTGAGTAAGTGAGTGGATGCCATTAGATGCAAAAGCAAATGAACTATTGTAGGATGTAATGCAGTTCATAAAGTTTTTACTTTCAGGTACTTCGTTAGTTAGAAGCTTCTGTAGATATGCAGGATATGAATGTAAAGGAGGCAGTCAAATTTGACCCTTTTGACAATAACGTGTAAATTCATTACTTGTATTGCCAGTTGTTTCTTCAGGAAAGTTAAGTGAATGACAATGATTGCAAATGACATTCATTAATCCCAATGAATTTTCATGAATAGTGGACTCATTATTGAACGCGTTGTGAGCTAACTGGCGCAATCGTTTAGCAGGTGTCTGTCATTGATGTCCTTGACGTGTATGTTTTGTCTGTGCCGTTTGAGAGGCGCGTCGTTGTATGTGCAGGATTTGGGACGTGCTATTCTGGAGCCGTAATCGATTTGCCTGTGCTGTGTGAGAAGCCCGTTGTAGTTTACGGCGGTCATTGTTTGTATTGAGCCTTGCCCATTATTGTATGTCGGTTAGTCGACCGACATGTATTGTTTTTTTTCATGCGGGTTCATGTGTTTGGTCCCGTCACTCGAGCCGTATCGTTTTGTACCCGTGAGCGCGAATTCATGACTTGTTTGTTCTTCAGCGTTATAAATATGGATAAGTAATAAGGAGGATTGCACTCACTGTTAATATGGAGCCTTTTCTGTGGTTGAACGGTTAATAGTGCATCAGTGTAATGAGATCGACCTATGCTGCATAATTTGAATGTGTTCAGATGACGTATATTTAATACGGACGGTTCGTTTAGTAATGGTGCTTTGTGTCTCATTTCTTATTTATGTTAGTGTGGTCGTGGGTCCGAATCCTGCTTTTTGTGTATGTTTCGTGTGCTATGTCCGTAGTCTGTCCCATTTTGTGTCCAATGGGTTTGTGTGGCGCTCGCGTCCGACTCCTTTTTTTTTTTTTTTTGTGCTAGGGGGAGTTGCCTCTCTTTATTTTATCTCTGTTAGTGGAGGGGGTGTTTGTGTGTCGTGCGTCTCAATTCTCTTCTTTGTGTGTGTTCCGTTTCGCGTCTGACTCCTTTTTTCTGTGTGCTATGGGCGCCTCATTTCTTATTTTACGTTGCTTTGCATCCGGTTTCCGTTGCTTGGAAGGGGGGTTTTGTGGGGGCGCCTGCGCAGTACGTCTTTTGCGTCTACGGCCCATGGCCGGATGTCCCTGCGTCCATCCGGTTTACCATTCTCGGTTAGTAATATGGATTGTGGCCTTATGAAAAAGCCCTAAGCAATTCTCCTTTGGCTAAGCTCTCCTTCTCAAGGGTGGGGTTTGATTTGTCTTCAATTCTTTTTTGTTATAAATTAATCTATTTGTATGGAATGATTACAATAAAATTAATAAATAAAATTAAAAAAAAAGTATATTTACATACAGTTCGTATGTCTGGAATGGATTAATTGTATTTACATACAATCCTATGGGAGAAATTACTTCGGGTCACAACCAAATCAGATTACGACCAGAGTTTTGGAACGAATTACGGTCGTGACCCGAGGTTCCACTGTACTGTGCAAAACCAAAAATCATCATCCTTACTGTCAAGCATAGTGGTGGCAACATCATGCTTGTTGACATTAACCTTAACCCTAAAGGGAAACTGTTTCAATGTGCCTGAGATCTGAATTTAAGTTAAGGATTCATTTTCCAGTAGGACAATGACCCAGAGTGTATGGCAAAAACTACTATGGAATCACCAGAAAAATGAGATGGATAGTATCCTGGAATGGCCTGGCTAGAGAACAGACTTGAACCTAACTTAAAATCTGTGGAATGACTTGAAAATTGCTATCTGTGCAAAGCAATGAATCTTATTGGGCAATTGCTACTTAGGGATTATATAAAAAGTAAAGACCCCTTTAATACTTCTTAAAGGGAAAAGTCTGGTGTTTCTTTCTACTAAAGAATTTGTTCCACTTATTGTGTTAGTGAAGAGAAAAAAAATATTCCAATGTGTTAAAATCTGGAGGTGTAACAGGTACAGAATGTGAAAAAAATCAGGGGAGTAAATGCTTTTTGAGGCACTGTAATAATATGCAAATTTAATAAGTGCAGCAAGTTTGTGGAAAGAAAATCTCAATTTGAAGATGCGAGTTGGCTCCATGCTCCCACTCCTGTTTGAGAGTCTCTTGAACTCACCACCATCTATACTGTAACCGAGATGAGCTGGGCAAATGAGGACACAAACATGTCACCAAGGGGTAGGTGTGTAAAGTAATTAGTAATTTTATTTAAAATCAATCAAAATAAATCCAAACAGTGTTCAAATAAAAATGCAGTGCTCCATCCAAAATGTCAATAAATAAACAATCCTATAAAAACAGTGCTTGTCTAGGTTAAAAATAATCCAATAAGTAGATAATAAAAAATGAGGTTAAAATACAGCAGGAATCTTCTCTTTAAAATCACAGCCTCTGGTGCTTCCCTTTAAAATGGACATCTCAGCTTACCCCTAAATGGAACCTTGCAGCCAAGGAGATGCCTAACTGACAGCCCATCCAACCCCTGCAAGACACCACTCCAAACCCCGACTCCCGCCACAAGGCTCACATCCCTACAGTTCATGGCTACTCCGCAGGACGCCTCACCGAGCCTTCCATTACTTTTGCAACTCCCGCAGCAAGTTACTCCACTGATCAGTGCATCACTGCAGCTCCCTGAGCCACTCAGTTGGAGTAGCCTTCTTCAGCTCCTGAGCGTCAGCTGCATGCTCTGCAAGGGGCTTCATCCTGGCTGCCTGCCTACTCTCTCTCACACCGGCTCTCTCCACATCCTACCTTCATCTCTCCTTTCTTTAACCTTTGTCTCCTTCTTTCTATTTCTGTTCTTTCATCTGTCTCCCCTTTGCCATGCCAGCTCATCCCTTATACGCCTCTGTGAGTGCAATGCCTCAAATGCGGACAACAGAATAGCCAATTGAGCAATCAATACAGACCACACTCTCACATGCAGGCATGTTCCATCTCAATGAGCCTACCAATCTCCTGCAGCCGTGGGAGTATGCACACCCACAGAGATAAAGCAGGCTCTTTATTTATTTGAAATGGACCTCAACTGCTTAGTCACAGACCCACTTTTCCAAACTCAGTAATTCCTGACAGCATGTGATGGTGTGCAAAAGGGTTGTCTTTAAAGAAATTTCTTTTCGACATCTTGTCAGAACTAAAAATGACACCAATACTTTGACAGCCCTTTAGAATTACCAGTATTTATTCTTAAATTATTTAAAAAATTACATGAATGTAACTATGTTAGACGTCATGTAAAATGTTAAGGACACATACATTTTCTATCTACATTTACAAATAATAACTAAAAAGCTCTAAGCAGTCAGAAAACATATAGGTAAGAATAGGTACAACGTAAAAGGGGTAAAACAAGGGTAGCGTCACCTCCCATTGGGAAGACAAAGATAAAGTTGACAGAAATTTTTGTTTTAGTTAAATAAATGCTTAGATAAAGATGTCCTCAATGGCAAATCGAGTAATTGTTATGAAAACAGAAATTAGCAACCTGAATGCCACTGTTGCCTGCAGGGTAAGAAATTCAGAAGATGAAGCATGTAAAGATTTAAATAGCAGTGAGGCAAAGTAAAAACATTCAGCAATGCAAGCTGCAATTTGCAAACATGAGCACAATGATACTAAAGAAAAGTAAAACCTTCTTATACACAATTTTACTTATTTTTTTTCAATTTACATAGAATACATGCACAACTTTATATTTCTTTATTTACTGTTGCTAATCCAAAAAATGTATTATTTTAATTCTTTTTTTAATTATGTTACCTACTGAGAGAATAAAGTTAAATAATTCTAGTAAAGTCTATTAATTCTATTGTACTTATATACTGTACTTATTCAATTGTATTTATAAATATATACTATACATGACATGATAAACGTGAAACTGAAAAATTATGCACTGTCAAAATATTTTAAATACTTCTTAAAACCTGTTAAATTACTTACCTACCACAGCCCTAGCAGTGCCCTCATGGAATGACCATGATAGAGATAATGCCTCTACAAATTTCTCTTGCTTTAATAAATGGTCCACTCTCTATGACAAACCAAAAAACAAAAATCATCAACATTCGAGTTTAAGATTTTTCAGAGTTATCCATCTCTGGTATTCAAAAGCAAGCTGTTTCAGCTGGTACATTATGACATGGCAAATTGATGTATATTAGCATCACTTAATTAACTTGGCAGAATATATTTGTGCTAAGAGAAGGACTGCAATTACAAAACAAATCATTCAAGAAATGAATGAAAATGTATAGAATTCACTCAGAATGAAATATCCTAGCACTGATTTACTCCAAGATACTTAAGTGAATTGAAGGAAGTAAGGTTAGTCACCACACTTCTGCCCGAGAATATTACAAAATAATAATAATATAATTAAAAAGTCCATACATTAGTATAAGGTTTTGGGAAAGAACCTTTATGGAAATAAATGCAAGCAGTAAAACAGGAAATACATAATGGTCAAGAAGTTCTCCTCAGCAATGTAAAGACTAAAATAAATGAAAAAGTTTTAAGAGTTTCTGTTGACCACACACTGAGCATTTTTCAGGATATCCATATTACTAACCGAGAATAAACCGGATATGGACACAGGGACACGCCAATGGGACCATGAGATGTACTGCGCAGGCGCACATCTCATAAACCCACAAGCAAAGTCGTTTCCACCGCGAACGAAGGAGTCATGGACCAACAACGAAAGAGTTCAACTAACGTGAATGAGAAATGAAGCAACAACGCGCCCATAGCTAACGACTAACGACACAGCCACACACAAAAGAGGATTCTGTGCTGCACCCCAGAGTCAACCGTGAGAGGCTACGGAGGCCCCACAGGTCCACAAAGATAGAACGGAAGTCGCAGGCGTCACCGCCATAATGTGAGTGGCACTACTGCGGAGTGAAGGCGCAGGCGTCGCCGCTATATTGTGAGTGGCACTACTGCAGAGTGAAGTTAGGAATAATGTGCTGCTTGGGATTGTACAAACCGCTGAACGCTTTACACCAAATTCAAACACAATACAGCTCAACGATACAAACACAAGCCCGCCTGGATAAGATCAATGAACGCTGGCGCCTACAACGCGCGTCTGACACTGCGGAAGCAAAGCTGGCACAGGTTCAAAACGAGCGACCTTGACTGACGGATATACAAACACGAGCCCGCCTGGATAAAATCAATGAACGCAGGCGCCTACAACGCACGTCTGAAATGCCGCGGGCAAAGCGGGCACGGCTCCAAAACGAACGAGCTCAACTAATGTATTTCAGGATACCCAACGCCGGGGGTAGGCGAGCGAAGCGAGCAGGGGGCGGAGCCCCCTTGTAACTGCATAACAGTGTTTTTAGAGAACATTTCTTGTTATTCTATAAAATATGCAACTCAAACAAAATCCACTTCTTTGAAATCAAAAAGAAACTACAGGTAAAATTCTATTACAATGAAATTTTCAATACAACGAAGTGTTTTTATGGTCCCAACAGCTTCCCCATATGACGCAAGTCTATAGAAATCTCGTTACTACAAAGTACATTCAGCAGATACTTTCATTACAACAAAGTGCCCTAAACACCTTGAAATGCCTGAATGAATCATCCACAGAGCAGTTAGTTCTGTGGCTGAAGCTCAGTTGTGCACAACAACCCCCCCAAACAGAAACACTGTAAATTTTTTTTCTTTCTTCTGACTTTCCTCGTAGTTTTTTTTTTTTGCCTTTTTTTGTTTCGTGCGGATTTCAGTGATACCTTTTACTTATTGCTCGTCAACATTTGAAAAACATCCATTGGAATTTAACTCATTGTCACTCTCCTAAAGAAATTGCAGACACGAAAAACAGTAAAAGTTCATATTAGAAAAAAAAAACTTAAAATTTTTGCAGCTCTTGATTGCGACAAAAAGAAAAAAGACGTTGCCAGTGAATTCGAAAAAGTAGATTTTATGTGGTTCAGTGATGCACGTTCAAGAAACATTCCTATTAATGCGACACTCATTCAAGAAAATGTCAGGTTTGTAAACTCTCTTGACCTCCCCAAACTAGACGACACGCCGAAGAGCGTCCCGAAGTCCAAACTCCGCGTCCATGGAAGACTGTTTATCTGTTGCTGGGGCAACAGCCGGCTCAAAGCTGTGCTGAGTCTCTCAGCCAAAGCAAACAGAAAAGATATCAATGGGTGATATGCAAGGAACATTGTAAATGCAGGTAACAGGTAACTTGATCACTGTTCTGCTGTGTCTGTGTATAGCAGAGTGGCAGATCACACTACAATAAATAAGTGTGCCGTTCCTGTTTCAAGCTGAATAAAACTGGTTTTGCTAAAGTACTGAGACTCAGCCTCGTGTTTTGGGGTGCAAGACAGGGACTTATAGCACAACCCCGATCTTTTATGATTTACGTCTGTGTCACTTCACTGCAGTGCTATGAGCCTGTAGTTACCCTACCCAGCAACAGACAAACAAGCTTCCAAAGATGCGGCAATCGCGCTTCAGGACGCACTTCAGTGTGTCGTTCCCATTGGGTGGGGAGTGGGGGGGGGGGTCTCAAAAGAGTTCAGAAACCTCACAATATGAAGAAAAAAAGGATCATTCAGCTTCTGATTGATAACTGTGCTGCCCACAACATGCTTCCACATTTAGATAATGTTCCAGTTGAATTCCTCCCACCCAATTGCACGGCAGCGCTTCAGCCATTGGATTTGGGCATCATTCGCACCCTGAAAGTGTATTATCGCAATGAAATGCTGAGAAAAATTCTCGTCCGCACAACTTGTAGGCAGGAGGAGATTAAAATTAACGCAAAAGAAGCTACTGAAATGACTGCAAACACCTGTGCGCAAGTTAAAGAAAGCACTATAGCAACAAATACAGAATCTCATTACAACAAAACTTTCGTTACAACGAAATATTTTTTAGGTCCCTGGGAGTTCATTGTAATGAAATTTTACCTGTATTTAAAATAATTGGTTCTTAGGAAAATGTGCTTATTTGGGGTACATAGATAGATAGATAGATAGATAGATAGATAGATAGATAGATAGATAGATAGATAGATAGATATTAGGGCCTCTTTGTAACCTTAAAAAGGGCACATTTGTAACTTTAACAGGGAATTTTTTGAAACCATAGGGAACTTTTGTAACTCTGCATAGGGAACATTTTTAACTTTCAGGACACTTTTGTAACATGTCAAAAAAAAGGGCCTTTTGTATCCTGAAATTGTGACATCAAATGTTTAGCTGTACAGGTTTGTTGTCAGCCCTCCTGCTAACACTCTTATACATTTATTTTAAACCCATTGCACCCACAGTACGCTGCAGTTCCCAATGCCTTCATACTGGACAAAGATGTCTCATATAATCAATGGACTGGTGCCATTAATAAACCTTAAGGCAGAATTCACCCAGTATAGCATTAGATTAAAGCACTCTGATAACTGGCAATATGTATTTTGATTTCTTTTTTCATCCTACTCTTAGTATTTTTATATGATGTATTCTGTATGCCTGTGCAGTACTCTACAGTATATGATATTTGTTCATTTAAAGTTTGAATATTTTTGATTTTTTATTACTCACATTAGTCCTTTAGGTCTGTTGTGTAGTTGTACTCAGTCCTGTATTGATGCTGCATGTTTATTCAGAAGAAGATCATAAATTTTAATCATTTTTATTGTATTATAAGGCACAGCGACAGTATGTTAAAATGACAGAATGTACAGGATTGCCCAATTGACATTGGACTGCGAGAAGCAAGCCCGCTGTGAGAGTGGAAGCAGGCATCATGAGGATCTCACTACCAACTGAGTACTTTTACATGTTACTGTACTTAAAAGAAACTCAGCAGGCCACGGCCTTACCAGTCAATGTGATTTTTTTTTTTTTAGAAAAATCAATAATCAGGAGACAGAAATGGTAGAAGAATATCACAGACCACTGACCAAACACTACTGTTGTGGTCCAGCATTCCGATTGGCTGTTAGTGGCCCACTTTGACCATTTATTCCTGAAAGTTTGCAGATCTGTCTCTCTCAAATTTTCATGTCCCCCATATGTCTGTCTGGCTTTTTGTACCACACTGGTGTGACATGCCGGTCATTTTAAGTGTCCCTTCAAACTGGAACAGCACATCTGACTGTAGGTGTCGTCTGCCTGCCCGGTCTGTGACAGCTGAATGGACAAGTTCTGGTGCTTTTGATGCTGAGTGGGAGGGAATAAGCAGGACAAAAATAACTTAAGTATTCAATAAAGCATATACACTAATAATGATTTACAATGCATTAGATAAAATGCTGAATTTCTTTTTAAATTGAGACACGTCTTTTGATGTGATTTACACATTAAGTGATGACACTCCCAGACCATATACCACAAAGATTGTTTTTTAAAACAAGAAAGTATTTGCTATTTTCTAATTCCAGATTTTGGGATGAACTTGTCCTGCGTCCAATGTGAATGTTTTTAAAGAGGCTCCACTGCTCTTTGCTCTCTGTCTTCACACCTAAAAGCTTATTCCAGTTTATTCCATTCATGCTCTGCCACATCTGTTTCTCCTCACTCTTCCAAAACACTGAGAATTGAATGATATGCTGGTCACCTGACCCCAGTGGTCCAATCAGTTGCACACCCTCAATTCCATCTGATTATTAAAAACTGCAGACAGGCTCCCCCCTAACTGATGGCTTATTAAATAGTCTATGATTACATTAGTTAGATCACATTAGGAAATTTAATTGCTGTCTGCATTGGGGGTCTATAACACACTCCTAAAATAATGCCTCATCCCTGAATGCTTTCCAGACAAATCCAGATGACCTCACTAAGGTAGGCTCATCGTCCAAATGAAGAGGCCTTGAGTTTAAATTCTGTCTGACAAAAAGAACAACACCCCCCCCCCCCCCCCCCCCCCAGTTCTGTCTGTCCTTCCTGTTAAACGTCTGCCCCTCCATGTCCTGCTCATCCCATCAGGTTTCTGTTATTGCTGTAATATCATAATTATGCTTAGCTACATATTATTTCAATTGATTTATTTTACTCTCATTATTGATAGCATTCAGGTAAGCATTTTTAATGTGTTGCTTATTTGAGTTTTGCACTTTAACCTTGGGTTAGGATTTACGTTACTATGCATTCTTATTTCCCTACTGTTCATGTTAGAGAATTTAAATACAATATGACATCACAAGTGGGCTCCGCCCCCTGCTCGCTTCGCTTGCCTACCCCAGGCGTTTTGAACCCGCGCCGGCTGGGCAGCCACGTGTGAGGATGACGCACGTTTAATATGGAGTGTTCGCCCATGTCACTCTGGGGCCCCCCACTGTTAAAACGCAGCTCCGTCCGTACTATTATGTGGAGCATTGTGGACTACTGCGGACCCCGTAGTGTTTCCCGTTTCAGTTTGTATCTCGGTCAGTCGAGCTTTTTTTTTTTTTGAAGCTTTTGAATTCCGGTCTTCATTATGTGTAACCTGTTGTCCAAGTGTTTGGCCCCCTCGTTTAACATGTTTATGACGTTTTACTTTGCTTTCCAGTCTGTCTTTCATTTCTGATCTTGCTTTATTGTGCTTTTGTTTTAATGACACTTGGTCCGTGGTGAATATATTTTCTATTTTTCGACTAATAATTTTCATTTGTTTGCGATACTGTGATGTTTACCGTACTGTTAATAATGCATCACTGTAATGTGATTCACGTATGCTGTATAGTTTGGACATGTGAGGAGGACGTATGTTTAATACGGAGCGTCCGCCCGTGTCACTCTGGGTCTCCCCACTGTTACTACGAAGCTGTTTCTGAACTATTATGCGGTGCATTGTGGAGCACTGCGGACTGTGTAGTGTTTCCCGTTTCACTTCGAATCTCGTTTAGTCAATCTCTTTCTTTTAGGAGCAGTGCCTGCCTGGTCTGCGGCATTTCAGACGCACGCGGTTTCAGACGCGTGTCTGTAACATCTCGGGTTTGATGTATGAACCTTTATGGACTCCGTAGTGTGTCACGTGTCACTCTGGGGCGGGGCGTTGACTCCTCTTGTTTTACTATGTCTCCTCCTGTGCTTTCATCACGCATTAGTGCCACTCACAATATGGCGGCGACACGTGCGCCTTCCGTATTATGTCGGTTTTTACCATGCTGTGTAGGCGCGTTTGCCTTTTGTACTTTACCGCACCTTCTGACGCACGATGTAGGCGCCTGCACCTTCCGGGTCCGCCCCCGCTGTGTGGTGTGGACGTTTAACTGTCGTTGTTTCTGCCTTTATATTCTGTATCTCGGTGTGGATGTGTTTCGTGCCTAGGTTTTTTTGAAGCTGTTGCATTCCAGTTTTCATCATCTGTAACCCGCTCTCCATGTGTTCGTCCACGTTTTTTAACCCCTTTATAAAGTTTGACTTTGTTTCCTAGTCTGTGTTTTATTTCTGACTTCGCTTTATCCTGCTTGTGGCATGTCAGACGGTTCGTAGTCTTTCTCGTTTTACTCTCGGTAGGGGCTTTGTTCTGTAACTTGCTGTGCATGTGTTTGTCCCTGTTATTTAAGCTCTTTATGACGTTTTACTTTGTTTCCTACTCTGACGGTTTGTAGTCTCTCCCGTTTTGCTCTTGGGGGTCTGTTTGGGGGGGGCGGGCTTGTTTCCTACTCTGTGTTTTATTTCTGATCTCGCTTTATCCTGCTTGCGTCATGTCAGACGGTTCGTAGTCTTTCTCGTTTTACTCTGGGTAGGGGGGCTTTGTTCTGTAACCTGCTCTGCATGTGTTTGTCCCTGTTGTTTAACCTCTTTATGACGTTTTACTTTGTTTCCTACTCTGACGGTTCGTAGTTCCTTCCGTTTTGCTCTGGGGGGGGGGGGGGGGGGGGGCTTTGTGTGGCGCCTGCGTACGTGCGTAGTCTCTCCTGTTTCACTCTGGGGGGGGGAGGGGGGGCTTTGTGTGGCACTTGCGCAGTATGTCTTTTGCGTCCACGGGCAGGTCCCTGCGTCCATTTCCGGTTTACCATTCGGGGGCTTTGTGTGGCGCCTGCGTACGTGCATAGTCTCTCCCGTTTCACTCTGGGGGGGGGGGGCTTTGTGTGGCACTTGCGCAGTATGTCTTTTGCGTCCACGGGCAGGTCCCTGCGTCCATATCCAGTTTACCATTCTCGTTTAATAATATGGATAAACCTTCTGAAATACAACAAGCAGATCTGCATGTGCGACACAATCATTTAGACTCAAAGTCGAGGCTGCACAGTAAACACACTCGATAAACAGAAATGATAGGAAAACAATGATTTACATTAATGTTATATTTTATTTTTAGCAATTAAAATAATTTTACTATATAAACAACATATAGCGTTACTTAAATAATATTGTTTTTTGTATAGAATGACAATTGCATCTTACAAAGACCTTTTACATTTAATAAAATAATAGCAAATATAAAGGCATGATATTGAGGCCTTCTAAGATGGCAGTCATCATGAAGTGAATTTCTCAAAGCCTAAACAATTCTTAGAATGTTAATGTGGAGAATAAACTGTAGAGTAATAAATGGCTTTATTTTAACTTGTAGTATTAGGTGTGTAGAGGAGAAGTCAAGCAAAATGACCCCTTTTATTGGCTAACTGAGCAGATTACAATATGCAGGCTTTGGAGGCAACTCAGGCCCCTTTTTCAGGCAAGATATGTATGTGTGATATGATAATGTATGTGTGATATGTATTGATAATATCTGCATTGATAATATCTGCCTGAAGGGGCCTGACTTGCCCTTGCATATTGTAATCTGCTCAGTTAGCCAATAAAAGGGGTCATTTTGCTTGACTTCTCAGCCCAGTCATAATGGTTAACACAGTACAACAGCCTAGTACTATAGTATTAGGTGTGCAAAAGAAATAAAGTTGTCATTGTCTCCATATCTTTGCATATTTTTCACAACATTATGGAATTTTACTTTCACGTCATGTGACACAGGGTGGCATGTTGGCACAGTTGTAGCACTGCTGCCTCGCAGTAAGGTGACCAGGTTTGCCATTTGCATGTTCTCCCCTTGTCTGTGTGGGTGTCCCCCAGGTGCTCCAGTTTCTTCCCACTATGCAAAGACATGCAAGTTAGGTTAACTGGTGATGCTAAACTGGGCCTTGTGTGTGTTTGGGTGTGTGTTTGCCCAGCGATGGACTGGCATGATGCCCAGGGCTTGTTCCTGCCTTGTGTCCTATGTTAGCTGAAATAGGCTCCAGCTCTATATGAGACCCTGGTCTAGATTGAGTCACAAAATGACATGTCATCATGTGACACAGCTGTGTAGATTATATTAATCAGAAACTCTGATCTTGTCCAGTGTGTGTGTGTGTGTGTGTGTGAGAGAGAATACATCCTGGTATTGACAGGCATCCCATTTGGGTTTGGTTGCTGCCCTGCTTGCCATGCTGCGAGGGTAGGCCCCTGCACCTCTGCTCGTGAACTGTACTAAGAGGCCTTTTAAAGTGAATACATGGATGAATAGATGGATTTCTTTTGCTGATCAGTTGGGCAGCATGTTGCCTGCTGGGTGGTGCCACTGCTTTATAGATCCAGCAACCTGAGTTTTACTACCACAACTAACTGTTGTACATGTGAACTCTGCATGTTCTCCCTGTGCGGAGAATTTGTCCTCCTGTTACAAAAATACAGGCAGGTTAAGTTGATTTATGATTCATAATTGGCCCCAGTATGTGAATGAGTGGGTCACATGTTAGACTGCCACCTTAATAATAATAATACATTTTATTTATATTGCGCCTTTCCCATGCTCATGGCACTTGTCCAGGATTTGGTTGTCTGAGCCTGAATTGGATTAAGTGGATTTGAGAGCAAATTATGTGTTATGTTAGTTGTCTGAGAATATCATTAAGTTACCAATAAATAAATAAATACATCATAGTATTCTTATACGTAATAGAAAGATTAAACACACTTTTGGAAAAAAAAAATTTAAAAAAAGAACTTTACATTATTAACACTTGAAATTATAATATACTAGGGGGCTTCGCTCGCCAACCCCCGTGTTTGGTTTTCCGGATACACACTTTTAAGATTTTTTTTCTTTGAATTGCTGCTATTTCATTAGTTTCACTTTTATTTCAGAACTTCTGTAAAAACAATATTTGTAATCTTGCTGAATCTTTTTAATGAGGTCAGGATAGGTTTCTCTGTTTGGAATTTCAGCACAGACAAAACGATCTATATCATCAGCAGTTAATAATTTTTTTTACAAAGTAAAAAAGTAAGTAGAGTCCTGCATTAGACTCCTGTCTGTAAAGTCGTGCTATTTTCCTCTCACAGTTCCAAAAGTACATGGGGTTACCAAGGTCATACCCCAGCTTTTGTCTAGGCTTTTGTACAAGGGCTAGACAGAACGTTTTTGACTCCTGGGGTAAATGTAGCTTTTTAAATAAGCAGACAGATAAATATATATACATGAACAAAGTAACCAATAAATGCATGTGCGGTAAACTCCGTTTTTGAAATTCTCAAGATTCTTTATTTGTCACATGCGTAGTTATACAGGACAACAAGCAGTGAAATGCATCCTGATCCGCTTATCAAAAACTGTGCAAAGTTAGAAGAATATCAGTTAAATTAACAAAAATAAATAAGTAAAATTATATGAATAAAGTAGAAATAAGTGTTACAGTGCAATAGTGTAGTAATTATTGTGCAAACCAAAGTTAGACTGGTGCATAGTTAAATGAGGCAGTTTGTTTGTTTGCGCTACTGCGATCTTTACTTTTTTTTTATATTTTCTAATTTTCCTACTTTCATATCCTTTAACTTTCTCCACATGTGTATAGCGCCTTATTTTTTTTTTTTTTGAGCCTTTCTAATTTCACTGGTTTCATAATCTCTAACCTGCTCTGCGTGTGTTTAGCGCCAACGTTTGTAAGCATCTTTATGAAGTTCTACTTTGTCATTTTATTCATTGTCTTTTAATTCTGAGCCGTACAGTACAATACATAGAACAGAATAAATCCTCAATACAGTATAAAAATAAAAATTCTAGAAGTACAGAGTAGAATTTCACATTAGATGATATCACATAATATGATTTGGATTTCTTTTAAATCCTGGAGACCTCATTCATCAAGCTGCCTCCCCCATTTTGCCATTCCACATCTGAAATAGCGCTAATCCGATGAAAGGACCCCTCATTCCTACGTCCCTATTCATCGGGGATGACTTTACCTTAGGCAGGCAACCTACAATTTAAAGAGATTGTTATTTTCTTGTGAATTGTTACATATGCATTATCTTCACTTTTACTTTAAAAACTTTTGTAAAAACAATACTTGTTTCTTTATTTCCTGCCCCGTGCGTGTTTACATCTCTTTCTTCCCGGACGTATAATACTGCTCATGTTGTGAAGGGTGTTTCGGCTGAACGTACGCTAAGGATATGCTTTTCAATCATTTGCTGTCTTTTTGCTGCTTGCTAGCTGCCTCTTCTGCCTGTCGCATGTCGTTGTTTTAAGAGCTCCGAGCACACGATGCTTGCCTGCCAAAAGCAATCCAACAACTGCTAGCATAGAGGTCTGTTGACTTGTTTTAAATGATGGCTCACTGCCTGGTCTCGCGTGACGTTGTAAAAGCAATACCTGTCTTTTATTTCTGGCCACGGGCGTGGTTGAATTCTTTCTTGCAGGATGTATAATGCTGCTCGCGTTCGGTTGGGGTAGCTGCTGTCGCAGCTTTCTCCACGTGTGTATAGCGCCGTTTTTTGTTTTTTTTTTTGAGCCTTTCTAATTTCCTTGGTTTCATAGTCTCTAACCTGCTCTGCATGTGTTTAGCGTCAACATTTCTTTTTATAATAGAGAGACAGTAGATGTTTTTGCACAATAATTTCTGCACTGGAAATCGACATTCAGTTTATAAAAGCTGTATATAGCACCTTTCATAGCGATTACAAATTGTGTTACAAAGCACTTAACATAATACAGATATGTATGTTTGGAAAATTAAACACAGATGTACTCAAATTGATAACTATATGTTTGATTAAATGGAAAATTTGTAAGGTTTTACGATGAAGAAAACTTTACTAAATAACGTTTCCCGATTGACTTCCATCTAAGGGGTGCTCCAACGGTAAATAGCAGCCCTGAAGCAGTCTTCTGAAGCACTATCCTCTGCAGAACCTTACCAGAAGTGCCAGTTAACAACGCATTTTCAAGTTACAAAGATCCCTGTATTTTTTTCTTATAAAACACAAAAAGCCCGCTGATAAAAATGTTTTTAGGGAATATACTGTATGTGTCAAATCAAAATAGATTTAAGTACATTTGTTTGTTATTAAAAGAATAAAAATCGTTATAAAGTAGTTTTCAAATGCTCACGTTGTGTACATAGGAAACCCCATTAAAAAACAAAAATATTAATAACTTAAAAAATATAAAACGAAATTCAATGCCATTTGGAAGACTGAAAAATATCGATATTCTGCACAAACTGTGAAAAAATCACGAGATTTTAATGTTATTTAAACACCTCTAAGCAAGTGCACTTTGGGTGACAGGTCGATCAGAAGACTAAGACCTTGCAGGGCATTTTTTGGAGCAACACAATCAGCAATTTTAAAGGTTGTTGACTTCTTAGATAATTGTGTGTCAATTAATAATCGTGTCTTCCCCCAGATAACTGCAATTTTTAACTTCTGGAAAAAAATGGTCATTAAATCGAAGAGCCGATTAACATAAATGCAAACAACACAACTCCTGCTCTGAAAAACAAATTTATGGATTTTTATGTGGAAAAAGAGAAAAGGGTGCAAAATAGTCCTACAGAAAGAAAGAAAGAAAGAAAGAAAGAAAGAAAGAAAGAAAGAAAGAAAGAAAGAAAGAAAGAAAGAAAGAAAGAAAGAAAGAAAGAAAGAAAGAAAGAAAGAAAGAAAGAAAGAAAGAAAGAAAGAAAGAAAGAAAGAAAGAAAGAAAGAAAGAAAGAAAGAAAGAATAGATATATAGATAGATACTTTATTAATCTCCAAGGGGAAATTCACATACTCCAGCAGCAGCATACTGATAAAAAACTATTAAATTAAAGAGCGATAAAAATGCAGGTATAACAGACAGACAATATCTTTGTATAATGTTAATGTCTACCACCACAACCCCCCCGCGGATGGATTTGAAGAGTCGCATAGTGTGGGGGAGGAACGATCTCCTCAGTCTGTCAGTGGAGCAGGACAGTGACAGCAGTCTGTAGCTGAAGCTACTTCTCTGTCTGGAGATGATACTGTTCAGTGGATGCAGTGGATTCTCCATGATTGACAGGAGCCTGCTAAGCGCCCGTCGCTCTGCCACAGGTGTCAAACTGTCAAGCTCCGTGCCTACAACAGAGCCTGCCTTCCTCACCAGTTTGTCCAGGCATGTGGCGTCCCTCTTCTTTATACTGCCTCCCCAGCACACCACTGCGTCGAAGAGGTCGCTTGCCACAACCGTCTGATAGAACATCTGCAGCATCTTATTACAGATGTTGAAGGACGCCAGCCTTCTAAGGAAGTATAGTCGGCTCTGTCCTTTCTTGCACAGAGCATCAGTATTGGCAGTCCAGTCCAATTTATCATCCAGCTGCACTCCCAGGTATTTATAGGTCTACACCCTCTGCACACAGTCACCTTTGATGATCACGGGGTCCATGAGGGGCCTGGGCCTCCTAAAATCCACCACCAGCTCCTTGGTTTTGCTGGTGTTCAGTTGTAGGTGATAGCAGTGTCGTCAGCGAACTTTTGCACGTGGCACGACTCCGAGTTGTATCAAAAGTCCAATGTATATAGGCTGAGCAGGATCGGAGAAAGTACAGTCCCCTGCGGCGCTCCTGTGCTGCTGACCACAATGTCAGACCTGCAGTTCCCAAGACGAACATACTGAGGTCTGTCTGTAAGATAGTCCACGATCCATGCCACCAGGTATGAATCTACTCCCATCTCTGTCAGCTTGTCCCTGAGCAGCAGAGGTTGGATGGTGTTGAAGGTGCTAGAGAAGTCCAGAAACATAATTCTTACTGCACTACTGCCTCTGTCCAAGTGGGAGAGGGATCGGTGTAGCATATAGATGATGGCATCCTCCGCTCCCACCTTCTTCTGGTATGCAAACTGCAGAGGGTCAAGGGCGTGGTGGACCTGTGGCCTCAGGTGGTGAAACAGTAGCCACTCCATGGTCTTCATCACATGTGACATCTGGGCGACAGGCCTGAAGTCATTCAGCTCACCAGGACGTGATACCTTTGGGACTGGGGTGATGCAAGATGTTTTCCAAAGCCTCGGGACTCTCCCCTGTTCCAGGCTCAGGTTGAAGATATGCTGTAGAGGACTCCCCAGCTCCAACGCACAGGCCTTCAGCAGTCGTGGCAATACTCCATCTGGACCCACTGCTTTGCTGGCACGAAGTCTCCTCAGCTCTCTGCTTACCTGGGCTGCTGTAATTGTGGGTGGGGAGAAACTCTCTCCTATGCTGGTATCAGCAGAAGGATGGATGGAGGGTGCAGTACTCTGAGGTGAGAGTGGGTTAGGGTGGTCAAACCTGTTAAAGAAGTTGTTCATCAGGTTTGCTCTCTCCACGTCACTCTCGATGGTGGCACCCCGCTTCAAGCTGCAGCCAGTGATGATCTTCATCCCATCCCACACTTCCTTCATGCTGTTATTCTGCAACTTCTGCTCCAGCTTTCTCCTTTACTGCTCCTTCGCCGCTCTGAGCTGGACTCAGAGTTCCTTCTGCTCATGCTGATCACCGCTTTTAAAAGCCCTTTTTTTCTGGTTCAAAAGGCCCTTGATGTCACTTGTAATCCATGGCTTGCTGTTAGCATAGCAGCATACTGTAGTCATTAGTGCAGTCAACAAGCTCCTCAATGTTCTCACTATGTGATCCCTGCAGGATATCCCAGTCCATAGTTCCAAAGCAGTCTCTCAGAGCCTGCTCTGCCTCAGGGGACCACTTCCTGAATGAGCGCGTGGTTGTAGGTAGCTCCCTCACTCTTGGTTTGTAGTAAGGCTGAAGTACAATCTGGTTATGATGTGCTTTCCCAGACAGCGCAGGCAACGGGGTGGCGCGGTATGCGTCTTTAATGTTTGCATACAGTAGGTCAATAGTCCTATTTCCCTGGGTGTTACAATCCACATACTGGGAGAAGGCAGGTAATGTTTTGTCCAGTGTCACATGGTTAAAGTCTCTAGAGATTAGCACAAGCGCCTCGGGGTGCTGTGTTTGTAGTTTAGAAACAGCGGCATGGATGATACCACCCGCTATTTCCACATCCGCCCAAGGAGGGATGTAAACAATAACAACAATGATGTACCCAAACTCTCAAACTCTCTAAAATACAAATGTCTAACAATTTCATCGAAAATAATAGGGAAATAAACATGAAATATATGGTGCTTTCATCTGTTCTAAGAGAATATTAAAATGATATGTGATCAAGAAAAGAACAATGAAATTTGTTAGGAAGGATTTTGTGGTTTGTGGTTAAGGAATAATTAAATTAACTAATACAGATCAATAAGAAAAATTCAATTCAGCTTTTCAATTTATTCTTAAATATGTAAATAATATATACTAGCCAACCCACGACGTAGCATAAGCCGCATAATCAGGCCGCTTTTTTAATGATTTTTAAGCACAGGGAAAAAATTAACATTTGAAAAATCGGTAATGTAATAAACCACCAAGAAAAGTAACATTGTAACAATGCACGGTACGAACCAACATACAATTGTCCGTGACTGAAAACTGGAGGACCGCCGTCGCACCTTCTCCTCCCGCTTGGGCGCGGAGGGCAGAAATGGAGGAGAGGGGAAGGACGTCCGTTCCACCCCCTCCGTCATGCTAGTTCAGTATGCACTGCCTGCTCATGTGCCCACCCCCAACTTGTCGTTTTCGTCTTTGCACAGTCTACATGCACCTGTGAGTCACGTTGACTGTTCATTTTCCAAACAGCACCTCATTCGCTTTTGTCTCTGGTACAGTCCAAATGCATCTCTGCGCCACGTAGACTTTTCATTGTTCTTTGCGGTTCTGGCTGCTTTTCTATATATAATCCACCAAGTCACATCGACCATGGTAGTAGCGGGTTGGGGGGTGTACAAAGGGCAGGGATGTAATCAGTGTGAGCATATGACCCGCACTTACTGGGGACTAGCAAAATACCCGCGCTTCGCAGCGGAGAAGTAGTGTGTTAAAGAGGTTATGAAAAAGTAAAGGAAACATTTTAAAAATAACGTAACATGATTGTCAATGTAATTGTGTTGTCATTGTTATGAGTGTTGCTGTCATATATATATACATATACAGATATACACACACATATACACACATATACAGATATATTATATATACATATACACATATATTTTTTATATATATATACATATATATATATATATATATATATATATATATACACATACATACATACATATACACACATAGATGCACTTACAATAACATAGAAATCAATATAAACAACATTAACATCATTATCATATGAGAATATGAAGTAATATATAAGAAGCACATTTCATATAAATATAAATTATTAAACAGTAAAATCTTCTTCAATAATTTGCTACCGTGGCTTTTCGTTGGTCTGTCCAGGATTTTAAATCACATGTAGCTTGCAAACCGTTTCACCTATTGACTTGAAATGTGGTACACATATAATACGTCACGTCTGCTATCCGCTTTATGGGTGATGAATGTATTACTCTTTTTATGTTTATTTTATTTTAGAATCAACTCCTATCTGCGCACACCAGGGCGGCCGTGGGCAGATGCGTATGGTGTATTCACTCCATGTTATCGTGCATTGCGCTGTCACTGGTATTTTCATAAAAGAATTTGAACAATATATAAGAAGCGTATAAATTATTAAACAGTAAAACATTAACATTTAAGAAGTAAAGTTACATTGAGTACTACTGCAGTGCCTTCGGGTATACCTCATTTTTTCTTTGCCCATTACATGCTTAAATGTATACATTTTTTGGTGTACCTACCCGAGAACACGCGACATATAACCGACCGTGGGAGAAGCATGGATTTTAAACACGCGTTGAGTTCATCTGCTGGTCTCCCTCGTGGAATAACTGGTAATGTTTGAGTAAAATCTACAGCGAGTAAAACGACATTACCTCCTTTTTTTTTTTTACGATCTCTGAGATCTTGCTTTTTTCGGTTCAAGGCTTCATAAGCTCTTTTATGTTCAATGTTGTACTTAATAAGTACTAATTATCCCAAACCATCATCTTTGAATGTTGCAAGACTTTCGCCTTGTATGTAGATCGGGGTAATTACATTCATTGCATTCCTAGTCTGAATCACAATCTGATTGTATGGGTGGTTACCTGGCACTGTAGGGTTGCCACCCGTCCTTTAAAATACGGAATCGTGCCGCGTTTCAGAATGAAATTGCGCGTCCCGTTTTGAATCAATACTGGACGGGATTTATCCCGTATTTTTTTATCATTTTTTTTTTAAAGCAGCGTCTCATGCAAATCATCCCACACGCATTTTATGAAGCTGCCTCCTTTCCTACTTTTGATTGGGTAATACTTGATGTCATCGTTAGTTTGATTGGTGTTTTTAACTGTCCAGTGAGGAGGGCGTGTCTTTTAAGTACAGTCTGCAAAGTGTTGGCACTGAGATGTTGCGTCAGCGCCATAGTTGAAGCCCCTAACGTTGCGGTCAGCAAGTCGGCTAACATCCGCCATGTGCCGTCTTTCAGTTGCGAGAAGCAGATCATAGAATGGTTGAAACTGTTGCCCCTAACGTTGCGCCACGGCGTGTGCTTCGTTTATACCTCGTGTCTTCTCATTAAACTTTTATCTCGCGAATATGTTATTGCAATCCGCATTAATTTAAACTTACGTTTTACACCGTGCTTTGTTTCCCTTATGAACACGCTTGTATGCTTAACTCGCTCCGTTCTCAATTGTTTAATTAATTTTTTGCTCTTCGCTGTTTGCGGCTGTTCCTCCATTTCCCCCTACTTCGTTCTTTTATCTCGCGAATATGTTATTGCAATCCTTAACGGGAGCGTTTCAATAAACTGATTGAAAATAGTTTTGCATTTACCTTTTTAGTAAAAGGCGAGCTTTTAAGCCTGAGAAATCACCCCGTAAATGCACACGTTTAATTGGACATGTGTTAATATGTATGGTTACACAGTATTAAAAGACAGTGAACAACGTCAGTTACCTTTCTTCCCGCGTTTGATAAAAGGTGAGCTTTTAAGCCTCAGAAATCACCCCGTAAATGCACACGTTTAATTGCACGTGTTAATATGTATGCTCACACAGTATTAAAAGACAGTCAAAAATTAACGTAACTTACCTTCGTTCCCGCATGTGACTCGTGCTGTAAATGTCTTCCTTGTTTTTAGTTCACGTGATTACGTAGGAGGCGTGATGACGCGATACGTGACTCCGCCTCCTCCATTACAGTGTATGGACAAAAAATATGTTCCAGTTATGACCATTACGCTTTGAATTTCGAAATGAAACCTGCCTAACTTTTGTAAGTAAGCTGTAAGGAATGAGCCTGCCAAATTTCAGCCTTCCACCTACACGGGAAGTTGGAGAATTAGTGATGAGTGAGTCAGTGAGTGAGTCAGTCAGTTAGTGAGGGCTTTGCCTTTTATTATTATAGATTCCTCGTCCGTGGGGAACATTTGCAAGCCCCGGTTTCCAGCACGAATGGGGTTCAACGGCTTACCCACGCCTCTCTGCGCCAGGTAGACACACATTGATCCATTCAGTGTAGCGCGCGTGCAGTTACCTGATGCAGGAATATGTATAACATTGAAAGAAGTGTTGTTTCCATGAAATACATTTGAAGCGGTGGCAATGGAAGGCAAATGAACAGTAAACATGGCTCACAGCTGGATTGACGCCGTTTTTTGTGTCACTCGACCATGGTAGTAGCGGTGGGGGGGGGGGGGGTTGGGGGGGATATGTGTACAAAGGGCAGGGACATAATCAGTGCGAGCGTATGACCCGCACTTACTGGGAATTCCTCGTTTGTGGGGAACAATTGCAAGCCCCGGTCCCCAGCACGAATGGGGTTCAACGGCTTACCCAAGCCTCTCTGCGCCGGGCAGACAAACATTGATCCATTCAGTGTAGCGCACGTGCAGTTACCTGATGCAGGAATCTGTATAACATTGAAAGAAGTGTTGTTTCCATGAAATACATTTGAAGCGGTGGCAATGGAAGGCAAATGAACAGTAAACATGGCTCACAGCTGGATTGATGCCGTGTTTTGTATCACCCGACCATGGTAGTAGCAAGGGGGGCGGGGTGAACAAAGGGCAGGGTTGTAATCAGTGTGAGCGTATGACCTGCACTTACTGGGAATTCCTCGTTCGTGGGGAGCAAATGCAAGCCCCGGTTTCCAGCACGAATGGGGTTCAACGGCTCCCCGTTGCAGTTACCTGATGCAGGAATCTGTATAACATTGAAAGAAGTGTTGTTTTCATGAAATACATTTGAAGCGGTTTCTGGGCGGGGCTTCGTTGTTTCTTTCCCATGGTTTTCGATGGTGGACGCGGTTGGGTGTCGTAACCGAAAAGAATAATGAAAAGTCAACGTGGCTCAGAGGTGCATGTGGACTCCTAGCACAGACGAAAATGACTTACGGGGTGGTCAGTGAGTTGCAGCATCCAGGCACATGAGCAGGCAGTGTGAATGCCTAGAGAGCGAGGGTGGACGCGGGCCGGGGAATAAGGAGTGTTGGTGGGCGGGGAAACGTTTTCTGTGTTCGTGCAGGACCATCTAAGAAGACGCATGTTTGTCGCGGATGCGGGCCGGGGAATAAGGAGTGTTGGTGGGCGAGGAAATGTTTTCCGTGCTCCTGCAGGACCATCTAAGAAGACGCATGTTTGTCGCAGATGCGAATTGCTGTATGCAGCATGTAAAACAGTTTGCAATGGTGCACACGGTCGTGCATCGTAACTGAAAAGTCAACATGGCTCAGAGATGCATGTGGACTGTAGCTCAAACAAACATAAATGACGGCGTGTTTTCCGAGGCGTCGCGTCCGAGTTGGTGGGCGTGGCTCTGCGAGTTGTCGTCGTATCCAATGGTCTTAGAGTTGGTGGGCGTGGCTGTCTTGCGTGCTTTCCATGGGTGGCTACTTGTTGGCGGCTTAGTGAATTATATACTGTGGCCGTGGCTGTCTTGTGTGCTTTCCATGGGTGGCTACTTGTTGGCAGCTTAGTGAATTATATATATAGATATGTAATAAAGCTTAAGTATTTTTTTTCCATAATTTTCTGAAGCATCACTTGCCATATAGATTCTTTTGCTTTGTATTGGCGACTACAGAAAAATAACTAACAAAAACGGAGGAATCAAAACTATTGTTATTTATTTATTGATGATTGCATATATCACCAAAAGAATGGCAGCTGCTAAAAAGAAAAACAAGTAAATGTGTACCCCTAAACAGGCGGTCATAAACAAGTAACTCCCAAAGAAGCTGTCCAATAACCTTATAGTGACAGTGACTGCAAAATCTACTAATAACATGTACAAAACATCAGCAGGTGTTACCATATAATACTGGTAACATTTCTCAATGACCAGGTGAATTTTTGTTCATACACTGACTGTAAGAACTCAAAGCATAAATAAATATATTACAGAGAATTACATGAAGGAAGACTGTTTCACAAACTGCAACCGTTGTTAGTTAAAAAAATAAACAAATACTGTATATAGCTTGTACAACTACTTGGATCCTACAAGTTCCCTTACCTCTCTCCAGCTTCTGAGGGTCATAATATGGACTGACTGCAGAATGGAAAAAAAAAATCATAGCTTAAATAATAATACCAAAATTTGGAGAAAACCAATTTGTACAGTTGACAAAGCAAACACCATGAGCATTTCACCTTCTGCTGACAAAGCAAATACCAAGAGTATTTAACCAGTAAACTTATTTGTACAGAGGAAGCTTAGATAATGAAAGCATTATTCAGCTTCGACCTATTCCTCCACCCAGTATTTCCACTAGCTAGTATTTCCATTTTAGAATTCTGAAAAAAACACAATTATCATCATTACAAAGCAGTATTTAACATCCATTTTGCACCACTGTGTATTGCGAAATGTTAAAATACACTAAAATTTGTAGCAGCATAATCCTACTTCTCATCAGAAAATGTATCATATTATTTGTGTGAGATAAGAAAACCACATACCACCTCTTAATGTTCTGACAAGCATGAATATAAGCAGCTTGCAAAATTCATTGATCAGACATATATTAATATTTATGTAAAAATCAGCTTAATGTCAACCATTTCTATTCTGCCTTTAAGAATAACTAAAGAGCAAAAAATAAAATCTGACTTTAAGTCACCACTTAGCATTGCATATGTAAGAAAATCAAGGTAAGCATTAATGACAATGAATATAAGAATGTAGAGAGAGGATATCATAATGTATTGTTTTGCATAAAAATGACAGACTATTTTCTCAATCCAAGTGCAACAGTGCTCAGAGGTTTTACTCTCTTAATGAGTGACACTTCGTTCTCAATAGTCAATGAAATACTAATAAACACTTTATTGAAACAAATAAAGTGCTTAATTAATTCTGTCTTTGGAAATAATTCTGAACAAACTATTTGCTAAAAAGAACAATACAACCAATTCTTGAGGAGGACATGAACTATGTAGGTTGGATAAACAGAAAGACAGTCAACTGCATGTGACATCATTTTTACAATTTCAGTCTCACTACTTTAAGACTTCCTTTAGTGCATTTAAGCGTATATACCTTTGTTCCAAGGAACACAATTTGTCCTCCATAGCTGCACACCGATTCATAGCATGCTTTTTCACCGACTAATGCCTAGGAGACACATAAAAGCAAATAAAAATTACATATATTTTAATACATTGAATACTATCTCTTTTACTGTTCAAAAAAAAATGATACGCAGCCAAAAGATTCCCAAAGTATTATAATTTAGAATAAAAAGCAAACTGATATTAATGGAAGTGTTTCACACTCATTTTCAACATTTTGTCATATTTTTTCTAAAGAAATATCAACTTTACCAGGTATTTCAGCTGCTGGAGTATCCTGGAGGTACTATGCTTATATGTTTACATCATCTGCATGTTTTGGGAGTTGTATCAAAATAACTACGCTCTTTCAACAACAGATAGAACACTGAATTACATTTGTCAAAGATAATTTATTACTATTACCTAAATTGTGTTTCACAGCTAAAAGTCACTTCAAATACATTTAGTGGCCGAAATAGAAGTTTAACCACCTTCAAAAATGCTATGTGCAATATGGATAATGCCTCACACCAGTAGCTACTGTATGTTTTATACTTTTAGAGGCATGGCGTAAGGAGAATAAATGTCATGTTTGCACCCCCCATTGCTTATTTATTAAAAAACTTCTTAAAACTTATTAAAACCCGATAATTCTGGAAAACCAAGCTGAGACGGAAGAGAGCAAGATTCATCCAAAGAACTTTTCTTTTTTTAATTGTTGAAATTACACAACAAAGATAACAGCATTGCATGCAATCAAGTCAAACCTAACAAAATGGGATTCAACCCACACCCAAGAAAAAGAGATACTAAGGGCAATATCCTTTCCCCATCATACCCTAAAAATTCTGAAAGGAAGAGACTTCAAGATGTTTTTACATTTTCTTATGATGCCATCAGAGTCTTCAACACTGATCAGTATTTCTACTGTAATCAAAATTGCTAGGAGGGGTGGAAAGTTGGGTAGGTACTTTTAAGTAAAATTTCTAAATTAAAAATCGTGGAAATATTATGCTGCTGGGAAGTTAAATTTGAAGCATAATCTTCTTATACTGTATAATACGTTACCATGGCTGTTCATTAGCCTGTCCAGGATTTTAAATCACCTGTAGCTCGCAAACCATTTGACTTATTGACCTGAAATTTGGTACACATATACTACGTGACATCTAATGTCCGCTTACGGTGTAAGGATTTTTATTACTCTTTTTATTTTTATTTTATTTTATTGCAGAATCAACTCTCAGCAACACACAGCAATGTGTCCGTGTGTCGCATGTGTATGGGCACCTTTCTCATCCCTACCACTTTTGCCGTCACATCCCATACCTCTTCATTTCTTAAATTATTCTTGAGGCAGATTGAACACTTACGTGCCAGCTTAAGTGAAAATTGAAGGAAAAAGTACTAAGTAACTGCAACACAAAAACTGACTTAATCATTTTTAATGCGAGAGAAGAGAAGAAGCGGGCCGCTACACTTTAGAAGACAAGAGCTACTCAGGAAGCAACCAGCACATTCAATCTCTGAGCAAACGAATGCTAAACGTGCAGAAAAAGAATATGAAAACTATGAGTCAAGTGTATTCACTGCACGTTATCGTGCAGAACGCCGTTACTGGTTGTTAGTAAGATGCAAAAACACTATCTATATACAGTTCTCCAAGTGTTTTAATCTCAGACATTTTCCAAAAATTAAAATGTGTTGGCATCTAGAATTCCAGATAAATGAGGTTATAATTGAGTCTAATTTCTCAAAGAATGATTTGTTAATATATAGAGTAATGCTCTGAAATAGAAAAAGAAGCTTGGGAAGGATGTTCATCTTGACAGTATTGATTCTCCCTGCTAATGTGAGATGGAGGGTAGACCATCTATTCACATCTTGTTTGATTTTTTCTCCATGCTGATAGGAAAACTGGTGAAAAAGAGCTTGTATTTACTTGTGATGTTTAGCCATTTATATTTATATTTTTCTGATAATATAAATAGATAGATGTTCAGTGTAACATTCTGTGCTAGAGTTTCCACTGGAAAAGCACTTTTATTCAAATTGCTTTTAAGTCCAGAATCTTTCCAAAGTCTGCTAGTACACTAAGAACTTCTGGTAAAGATGTTTGTGAACGTGAAATATACAGTACCATATCATCTGCATGCAGAGGTGTATATATATATATATATATATATATATATATATATATATATATATATTGTGAGGGATGGCCGGCCATTTACCCCGGCCAATACCCCCAGGCCGCTAGATGGAGCCCTCCCTGTAGCATGGAAGTGCCCCGAAGACCAGCAGGGAATTATGGACAATGGAGTTTTACTTTACAGTCCTGCTGGATATCACAGGGGCCAACAGATGACGCTGCAGGAAGGCCCAGTGTTGTTTGTGCCCTATAACCCGGAAGTTCGTCGTAGGCAAATTCTGGGTTGAAGAAAAGGACTTTTTATCTGACCTGGAAGTGATAAGAAATCACATGGACTGTAGGGAAACACTTCCGGGTCAGGGGATATAAAAGGACGATGGGAAATCCCAGACATTGAGCTGAGCTGGGTGGAAGGGTGGCAACGCGTCTGGGAGTGGAGGATTGAGTTGATTATTATTTGATTATTGATTTATTATTGAGTATTGTGGAGAGGAGGGTGCTTTGTGCACAATTATTATTATTATTATTAATAAACCATTATTTGGACTTTTATCTGGTGTCTGACGTCTAGTCTGAGGGTTCAAGGGGTCACGGAGACCTTAATCTGTCACAATATATATATATATATATATATATATATATATATATATATACACACAGTTACTGTAGGTCCATAAATATTTGGACAGAGACAACTTTTTTCTAATGTTGTTTCTGTACATTACCACAATGAATTTTAAACGAAACAACTCAGATGCAGTTGAAGTGCAGACTTTCAGATTTTATTCAGTGGGGTGAACAGAACGATTGCATAAAAATGTGAGGTAACTAAAGCATTTTTTTAACACAATCCCTTATTTTCAGGGGCTCAAAAGTAATTGGACAATTGACTCAAAGGCTATTTCATGGGCAGGTGTGGGCAAGTCCGTCGTTATGTCATTATCAATTAAGCAGACAAAAGGCCTGGAGTTAATTTGAGGTGTGGTGCTTGCATGTGGAAGATTTTGCTGTGAACAGACAACATGCGGTCTCCATGCAGGTGAAAGAAGCCATCCTTAAGCTGCAAAAACAGAAAAAAACCCATCCGAGAAATTGCTACAATATTACGAGTGGCAAAATCTACAGTTTGGTACATCCTGAGAAAGAAAGCAAGCACTGGTGAACTAAGCAACGCAAAAAGACCTGGACATCCACGGAAGACAACAGTGGTGGATGATCGCAGAATCATTTCCACAGTGAAGAGAGACCCCTTCACAACAGCCAACCAAGTGAACAACACAACAGCCAACCAAGTGAACAACACTCTCCAGGGGGTAGGCGTATCGATATCCAAGTCTACCATAAAAAGAAGAATGCATGAAAGTAAATACAGAGAGTGCACTGTAAGGTGCAAGCCACTCATAAGCCTCAAGAATAGAAAGGCTAGATTGGACTTTACTAAAGAACATCTAAAAAAAGCCAGCACAGTTCTGGAAAAACATTCTTTGGACATATGAAACCAAGATCAACCTCTCCCAGAATGATGGCAAGAAAAAAGTATGGAGAAGGCGTGGAACAGCTCATTATCCAAAGCATACCACATCATCTGTAAAACACGGTGGAGGCAGTGTGATGGCTTGGGCGTGCATGGCTGCCAGTGGCACTGGGACACTAGTGTTTATTGATGATGTGACACAGGACAGAAGCAGCCGAATGAATTCTGAGGTGTTCAGAGACATACCGTCTGTTCAAATCCAGCTAAATGCAGTCAAATTGATTGGGCGGCGTTTCATGATACAGATGGACAATGACCCAAAACATACAGCCAAAGCAACCCAGGAGTTTATGAAAGCAAAGAAGTGGAAAATTCTTGAATGGCCAAGTCAGTCACCTGATCTTAACCCAATTGAGCATGCATTTCACTTGTTGAAGACTAAACTTCAGACAGAAAGGCCCACAAACAAAAAGCAACTGAAAGCCGCTACAATAAAGGCCTGGCAGAGCATTAAAAAGAAGGAAACCCAGCATCTGGTGATGCCCATGAGTTTAAGACTTCAGACTGTCATTGCCAGCAAAAGGTTTTCAACCAAGTATTAGAAATCAACATTTTATTTCCAGTTATTTAATTTGTCCAATTACTTTTGAGCCCCTGAAATGAAGGGATTGTGTTAAAAAAATGCTTTAGTTGCCTCACATTTTTATGCAATCATGTTGTTCACCCCACTGAATTAAATCTGAAAGTCTGCACTTCAACTGCATCTGAGTTGTTTCATCCATCCATCCATTTTCCAACCCGCTGAATCCGAACATAGGGTCACGGGGGTCTTCATTTAAAATTCATTGTGGTAATGTACAGAACCAAAATTAGAAAAAGTTGTCTCTGTCCAAATATTTATGGACCTAACTGTATGTATATATATATATACATATATATATACATATATACATATATATACATATATATATACATACATATATACATATATATACATACATATATACATATATATACATACATATATACATATATATACATACATATATACATATATATACATACATATATACATATATATACATACATATATACATATATATACATACATATATACATACATATACATATATATACATACATATATACATACATATACATATATATACATACATATATACATATACATATATATATATATATACATACATATATACATATATATACATACATATATACATATATATACATACATATATACATATATATACATACATATATACATATATATACATACATATATACATATATATACATACATATATACATATATATATATATACACACACACACAAGGGGGCTCCGCCCCCTGCTCGCTTCGCTCGCCTACCCCCGATGTTTTGAACACGTGCCCGCTGGGTAGCCACGTGTGAGGATGACGCACGTTTAATACGGAGAGCTCGCCCGTGTCACTCTGGGGCTCTCCACTGTTAACACGGAGCCCCGTACGTACCTGATTATATTTTCCCTTTATCGAGTAATAATTTGCATTTGTTTGCGATACTGTGATGTTTATCGTAATGTTAATAATGCATAACTGTAATGTGATTCACCTATGCCGTATAGATTGGATGTGTGAGGATGACGTATGTTTAATACGGAGCGTTCGCCCGGGTCACTGTGGGTCTCTGCACTGTTAAAACGAAGCTGTATCCGAACTATTATGTGGTGCATTGTGGAGCACGGCGGACTCTGTAGTGTTTCCCGTTTCACTTCGTATATCGTTTAGTCGAGCTGTTTCTTTTTGGAGGAGTGTCTGCCTGGTTTGCGTCATTTCAGACGCACGTTGTAGGCACTTGCGTTCATTAATTATATGCAGGCAGGCGCGTGTTTGTATCTCGGTAACTCGAGCTGTGTCGTGTTGAACCCGTGCCTGCTTTGCCTATGCAGTTTGAGACGCGCGTTGTAGGAGTCCATGTTCATTAGATCTACGCATTAGTGCCACTCACAATATGGCAGCCACGGCTGCGCATTCCGTATTATGTCGGTTCTTACCATGCTGTGTAGGCGCATTTGCCTTTTGTACTTTACTGGGTTTTGTGACGCCCGATGTAGGCGCCTGAACCTTCAGGGTCCGTATCCACTGTGTGGTGTGGACGTTTAACTGTCGTTGGTTCTGCCTTTATATTCTGTATCTCGGTGTGCATGTGTTTAGTGCCTAGGTTTTTTTGTAGCTGTTGCATTCCAGGTTTCATCATCTGTAACCCGCTCTCCATGTGTTCATAAAGGGATTAAAGAACGGGGACGAAGTTTTACTTTGTTTCCTACTCTGTGTTTTATTTCTGACCTCACTTTATCCTGCTTGCGGTATGTCAGACAGTTCGTAGTCTCTCTCGTTTTACTGTGGGGAGGGGGGTTTGCTTTGTAACCTGCTCTCGATGTGTTTGTCTCTGTGCTTTAACCTCTTTATGACGTTTTACTTTGTTTCCTACTCTGACGGTTCGTAGTCTGTCCAGTTTTTTCTTTAATCCCTTTATGAAGTTTTACTTTGTTTCCTACTCTGTGTTTTATTTCTGACCTCGCTTTATCCTGCTTGCGGCATGTCAGACGGTTCGTAGTCTCTGTCATTGTACTCTGGGGAAGGGGGCTTTCATGTGTTTGTCCCTGTTCTTTATCCTCTTTATCAGGTTTTACTTTGTTTCCTACTCTGACGGTTCGTAATCTGTCCCGTTTTGCTCTGTTGCGGTGGGGGGGGAGGCTTTGTGTGGCGCCTGCGCACGTGCGTAGTCTCTCCCGTTTCACTATGGGGGGGGGGGGGGGGGGGCTTTGTGTGGCGCTTGCGCACTATGTCTTTTGCGTCCATGGGCACGACCCTGCGTCCATATCCGGTTTACCATTCTCGTTTAGTAATTATATATATATAGATATATATATAGATATGTATATATATATAGATATAGATATATATATAGATATAGATATAGATATAGATATATATATATATATAGATATAGATATAGATATAGATATAGATATAGATATATAGATATAGATATAGATATATATATAGATATAGATATATATATAGATAGATATATATATATACAGTGGTGTGAAAAACTATTTGCCCCCTTCCTGATTTCTTATTCTTTTGCATGTTTGTCACACAAAATGTTTCTGATCATCAAACACATTTAACCATTACTCAAATATAACACAAGTAAACACAAAATGCAGTTTTTAAAATGATGGTGTTTATTATTTAGGGAGAAAAAAAATCCAAACCTACAAAGCCCTGTGTGAAAAAGTAATTGCCCCCTTGTTAAAAAATAACCTAACTGTGGTGTATCACACCTGAGTTCAATTTCCGTAGCCACCCCCAGGCCTGATTACTGCCACACCTGTTTCAATCAAGAAATCACTTAAATAGGAGCTGCCTGACACAGAGAAGTAGACCAAAAGCACCTCAAAAGCTAGACATCATGCCAAGATCCAAAGAAATTCAGGAACAAATGAGAACAGAAGTAATTGAGATCTATCAGTCTGGTAAAGGTTATAAAGCCATTTCTAAAGCTTTGGGACTCCAGCGAACCACAGTGAGAGTCATTATCCACAAATGGCAAAAACATGGAACAGTGGTGAACCTTCCCAGGAGTGGCCGGCCGACCAAAATTACCCCAAGAGCGCAGAGACGACTCATCCGAGAGGTCACAAAAGACCCCAGGACAACGTCTAAAGAACTGCAGGCCTCACTTGCCTCAATTAAGGTCAGTGTTCACGACTCCACCATAAGAAAGAGACTGGGCAAAAACGGCCTGCATGGCAGATTTCCAAGACGCAAACCACTGTTAAGCAAAAAGAACATTAGGGCTTGTCTCAATTTTGCTAAGAAACATCTCAATGATTGCCAAGACTTTTGGGAAAATACCTTGTGGACTGATGAGTCAAAAGTTGAACTTTTTGGAAGGCAAATGTCCCGTTACATCTGGCGTAAAAGGAACACAGCATTTCAGAAAAAGAACATCATACCAACAGTAAAATATGGTGGTGGTAGTGTGATGGTCTGGGGTTGTTTTGCTGCTTCAGGACCTGGAAGGCTTGCTGTGATAGATGGAACCATGAATTCTACTGTCTACCAAAAAATCCTGAAGGAGAATGTCCGGCCATCTGTTCATCAACTCAAGCTGAAGCGATCTTGGGTGCTGCAACAGGACAATGACCCAAAACACACCAGCAAATCCACCTCTGAATGGCTGAAGAAAAACAAAATGAAGACTTTGGAGTGGCCTAGTCAAAGTCCTGACCTGAATCCAATTGAGATGCTATGGCATGACCTTAAAAAGGCGGTTCATGCTAGAAAACCCTCAAATAAAGCTGAATTACAACAATTTTGCAAAGATGAGTGGGCCAAGATTCCTCCAGAGCGCTGTAAAAGACTCATTGCAAGTTATCGCAAACGCTTGATTGCAGTTATTGCTGCTAAGGGTGGCCCAACCAGTTATTAGGTTCAGGGGGCAATTACTTTTTCACACAGGGCCATGTAGGTTTGGATTTTTTTTTCTCCCTAAATAATAAAAACCACCATTTACAAACTGCATTTTGTGTTTACTTGTGTTATATCTGACTAATGGTTAAATGTGTTTGATGATCAGAAACATTTTGTGTGACAAACATGCAAAAGAATAAGAAATCAGGAAGGGGGCAAATAGTTTTTCACACCACTGTATATATATATATATATATATATATATATATATATATATATATATATAGATATAGTGAGAGAGAGAGAGAGAGAGAGAGAGAGAGAGAGAAGGTCATATTTGCAGCTGGAGATCCACAAAGGGAGAAAATGAATCACGTATCATAAAGTAGTTTTTATTCCTGAGCTTTCAGCCCCTACCAGGGGCCTTCATCAGAGGATAATGCTTAGACTTACAAGAATCAAAGGCAATATATAGCAAAAAATTATGTAGTGGAGGTGGGGAGGGGGTTAAGTCAGTGTGAAAGGGGGGGTTATTGCTTGTAAAGATTTTATTTTATTTATTATGAACATGTTCTTCTGAAGTTTGCATATGCTGGATTTATGTCCAAATGTCTGTTGATGGCGTTCTCATTTGATAGCCAAGATTCGGCCAGCACTTTTGGTACTGGCCTTAAATCTTACTTCTACATTGTCCCATTTAAATGTATGTCCTGTTGATTTAGTATGCGTGTAGATCAGTGATCGTGAGTCCTTTCTTCTGACGGCGTTGCGATGTTCATTGTATTCATGTTGCGATTCTTTTGGAAGTTTGTCCTATGTACAGTGCATCCGGAAAGTATTCACAGCGCATCACTTTTTCCACATTTTGTTATATTACAGCCTTATTCCAGAATGGATTAAATTCATTTTTTTCCTCAGAATTCTACACACAACACCCCATAATGACATCGTGAAAAAAGTTTACTTGAGGTTTTTGCAAATTTATTAAAAATAAAAAAACTGAGAAATCACATGTACATAAGTATTCACAGCCTTTGCCATGAAGCTCAAAATTGAGCTCAGGTGCATCCTGTTTCCCCTGATCATCCTTGAGATGTTTCTGCAGTTTAATTGGAGTCCACCTGTGGTAAATTCAGTTGACTGGACATGATTTGGAAAGGCACACAACTGTCTATATAAGGTCCCACATTTGACAGTTCATGTCAGAGCACAAACCAAGCATGAAGTCAAAGGAATTGTCTGTAGACCTCCGAGACAGGATTGTTTCGAGGCACATATCTGGGGAAAGTTACAGAAAAATTTCTGCTGCTTTGAAGGTGCCAATGAGCACAGTGGCCTCCATCATCCATAAGTGGAAGAAGTTCGAAACCACCAGGACTCTTCCTAGAGCTGGCTGGCAATCTAAACTGAGCGATAGAGGGAGAAGGGCCTTAGTCAGGGAGGTGACCAAGAACCCGATGGTCACTCTGACAGAGCTCCAGAGGTCCTCTGTGGGGAGAGGAGAACCTTCCAGAAGGACAACCATCTCTGCAGCAATCCACCAATCAGGCCTGTATGGTAGAGTGGCCAGACAGAAGCCACTCCTTAGTAAAAGGCACATGGCAGCCCACCTGGAGTTTGCCAAAAGGCACCTGAAGGACTCTCAGACCATGAGAAAGAAAATTCTCTGGTCTGATGAGACAAAGATTGAACTCTTCGGTGTGAATGCCAGGCGTCACGTTTGGAGGAAACCTGGCACCATCCCTACAGTGAAGCATGGTGGTGGCAGCATCATGCTGTGGGGATGTTTTTCAGCGGCAGGAACTGGGAGACTAGTCAGGATAAAGGGAAAGATGACTGCAGCAATGTACAGAGACATCCTGGATGAAAACCTGCTCCAGAGCGCTCTTGACCTCAGACTGGGGCGACGGTTCATCTTTCAGCAGGACAACGACCCTAAGCACACAGCCAAGATATCAAAGGAGTGGCTTCAGGACAACTGTGAATGTCCTTGAGTGGCCCAGCCAGAGCCCAGACTTGAATCCAACTGAACATCTCTGGAGAGATCTTAAAATGGCTGTGCACCGACGCTTCCCATCCAACCTGATGGAGCTTGAGAGGTGCTGCAAAGAGGAATTGGCGAAACTGGCCAAGGATAGGTGTGCCAAGCTTGTGGCATCATATTCAACAAGACTTGAGGCTGTAATGGCTGCCAAAGGTGCATCGACAAAGTATTGAGCAAAGGCTGTGAATACTTATGTACTTGTGATTTCTCAGTTTTTTTATTTTTAATAAATTTGCAAAAACCTCAAGTAAACTTTTTTCACATTGTCATTATGGGGTGTTGTCTGCAGAATTCGCTCGCTCTTTTGTCATGCAACAAAAACAGAAGGGCATTTTGCGGAAAACGTGCCCTAAACTCTTCCTATACAATCACAACGCGCGTCGTACACGGGGCAAAGTTTTTTCGTGATTTTCTTTGTAAAAATTAGGGTGCGCGTCTTGCACGAGTAAATATGGTATATATTATAGGAAGTTGAGAAACTAATCGAGCCCGTACGAAGTTTCTTGCAGGTCCTGACGAGCATTGAGATGATCGTCGGGGACTTGGGAGCAGCAGCCGAAGCGTCTTTAAGAAAGGTGGAAGATTACCTGCGGCAGTTTGATCAGGAGCCTCCCATATTACTTGATTTGCCGGTACAGGTGAGTAATACTGGTACCTATATAATGGAATAAGGACGCAGAGTGACACGGGCCCACGTCTAATCCATAGCAGGTGCCAAGTAGCTGCGAGCCCTACAAGAGAGGTGGAAACGATGACCGTTGGCTTGGTGGAAGGGTCGATCGAGCCGGAGCAGCTGGATGTTGCTGTCTCCCGGAACGATCCGATCCTGAAGACACCGATGCCGGTCCTATTGAAATCAAAAGGGGTTCAAACAGTGAAGGTTCTCTCTCTGGCTAATAGAGAGACTCAGACTGTAAATAAACCCCAGATTAAACGGGAGATCCCAAATGAGAAACGGGGGTCTCCTGACAAAATAGAAAAGGGACTTGAAAGCTCAAGGCCGGCCGTGGAAATCTCCTCAGCTAATAATGGGGCGGAGCCCGAGGTTCCGAAATGCTTCCAATCTCGCAGAGGAATACAAACGGGGGCGGCGGCTGTGCTACGTATGCCGCCGGCCGGGCCACATTTGGCGAAGTTGTCCTCGGGGGCCAGGGGATAAGATGACTCAGGACAGTGCCAAGGCCCGACCAGTAACACCTCCTGGAGGAAGACGTCCCTTGCGGGGCTGGCCGCTTCGAACCATGGTTCTTCGCTGGGGGGAGAGTACTGTGGGATATGGCCGGCCTTTCATTCCGGCCAATACCCCCAGGCCGCCAGGTGGAGCCCTGCATGCAACATAGAGGTGCCCCGAGTTCCAGCAGGGCATCATGGACAGTGGAGTTTTTCATCACAGCCCTGCTGGATACCATGGGGGCCTCCAGGGGACGCTGCAGGAAGGCCCAGAGACTTTGGTTTCACCTATAACCCGGAAGTACGTCTTAGTCACGGCGACAGAGGGAATGGCGTACTTCCGGGATAAAGAAGAAGAGTTTTTACCTGACCCTGAAGTGTTGGATAATCACATTGACTGAGGGTTCAGAAGCACTTCCAGGTCAAGGACTCTAAAGGACTGTGAGAGATCCCAGACGGGCGAGTGTGTTGTTTATGGTTTATTGAGTATTGTGGAGTTTAGGGTGCTTTGTGCACAGCATTATTATAATAAATAATTATTGGACTTTTTACCTGGTGTCTGACACATTGTCTGAGGGTTCAAGGGAGTGAGAGCGCCCCCTGTCACCATATATATATTGTAATAATGAGACAGGAAACGTACAAAGGTTTGGGGTTTCCGGCCCCGTACACTGTACAGAAATTATTAATAAACAAAAAATACGGTCAATGTTTTGACATCTGGCCATTACAAAGAACCCTGTCCTTTTGCATAGGGGGAACTTAAATAAGGTGGGACCGGAAACTGGTAACTGGAATGCTGGGAGGAACCGAAGTGGTTTATGGGAGCTGTGACGTCATCGAGGCGAGACCAGAGGAAGGGATGGAATGCGGAAGTAGCAGAGCGTGGTTTTAGTGCGTCCAGGATAGAGTTATGGCGGTGCTGTTTCTGATTTTCTGTGGGAACAAGAGAAAGAAAGGTTAGTACCCCGCCTTAATCCCCTGGCAGGATGTGTTATGCTGCTCATCGGGTTTTTCCGCAGCTCCCCAAGCGCATGTGCGTGACAACAAATATATAAAAAAAATATATATATATATAAAATATATATAATATATAATACCAGTAAACCCCCGATTCTCTAAAGAATCGCAAATCCAAGAATGGCCATTACTTTCTGTTCCCTCCAATCTTTGTAGGGATGTAAGATCATGGAGGGTGGGAGCGTCGTGGGAAAGATTTCATTTAATGAAATAAATATATTTGTAGTAAAGATGTGTCTTTTTGGAGTCATGGCTCGTTTGGCTCCGGTGTTTGAGAAGCGCATTGTAGGCGCCTTCGTTCATTGTTTTTATCCATGCAGTCTCGTTTCTGTTTTTCTATGGGTGTGTTGTTAGCTAGAAGTCATTTGCTGTTAGGAATCATAATTGAACCCCTGACCGGAGGCACTGTGGAGTAAGCTGACTGCTGGCACTGTCAGTAGTCACCACTACCTCAAGTTTAAATACATACACATATACAGATAGACGCCACATTCACTGTGTTTCCCAGTAGACACGACACGTCAGCCTTATTGCGAGTGGCAAAAGTGCTATTTAAACTAATACAGGTAGACGTGGACACCGGGTTTTCTGATGAAAAAACAACGTTTAAAACAGTATCGTTTACATACAACAGATTTTGGCGAATCATTTAAATGCAGTTATTTATATCTATTTATACACTAATAATGGCAATTATTAAATAATAATAATTATAATTATTATTATTATTATTAACCATTCCTCCCATATAAGTAACATTTCGGGGACTGCCTTCTTCTATCTTCGACACATTTCCAGACTTTTTCCTGTTCTTACGCAACATAGTACTGAAGTATTGTTTAATGCCCGAGTCACGTCATGTATAGATTACTGTAATGGTATTCTATCTGGCATCCCACAAAAACTTATCAATAGCTTAGAACTTCTTCAAAATTCTGCTGCCAGGATAATATCCTGCTGTTGTAAATCCACTGAACATATTACACCTATTCTCTCTCAACTTCACTGGCTCCCAGTTAACTACAGAACACAATACTAAATACCGCTCTTAACATTTAAAGCTCTCCACAACTTCACTGATCTCCTCCAGACTTACACTCTTCTCGCTCACTCAGATCTTGTACTTTGAGAGTATTCAGTGTGGCAATATGGTGCAGCCTTAGTTTGTGGAAGACAGACACAACTAAAGACATGAGCGTAAAATGATGGTTGTCAATTTCAAACTGTGTTTCCTCAATGTGCTCCTTGAGAAAAAATATCATCAGGTTTGAGACATGTTAACAGCTAACAACAATCTACATAGTGACTAAATACGTTCAGCCAAAACGTTGTTTGGAGGCTCACTTGAGCACATAAATGCATAGCTTTGCTAGCTTAGCTAAAGTAAAGATTATAAAACGGGATTTTCTAACGGCCAAATATAACCAAAACAATTGTTCAGCCTTACCTATGAAATGTAATCCCCCGGAATCTGGTTTGGAGCATACAGCGGTTTGTACAATCCCAAGCAGCACATTATTCATTACTTCACTCCACAGCAGTGCCACTCACAATATGGCAGTGACGTTGACGTACGATTCTGATAGTCATGAGGTGTCTAGTTATGAATGTTTAAATATGTCACCATGGCAACTTGTTGACGAAGGTTTTATATGCGGTTTTCATTTAATTACATAAACCTAATCCATACAGGCTCGTTTTGTATTTCTGTTAGTTGAGCTCTTTCATTGTGGAGCCGTGACATCTTTATTTCTGGTGTGACTGAAGCGCGTCATAGGAGCCTCCGTGTATTGTTTTTATCCATGCGGTCTCGTCTTTGTTGTTCTGTGGCTGTGTCGTTAGGTAGAAGTCGTTTACTGTTAGGAAGCATACTCCAACTTACATACACTGACTGCTGGCACAGTGGATTAGAGCAGGTGTAGTTTGCAGGTTGTGGTGTTTGGGCGCCACGCACTGACTCTGGGAACTACGGGCTCGGTTGTGTATTACAAATCATTGAGCTCTTTCCATTTGGAGCCATGACTCCTTTGCCTCTGCTGAAACAGACCGCTGGCACAGTGGATTAGAGCAGATTTAGTTCACAGGTTGTGTTGTTTGGGCGCCACCTACTGACTTTGGGAAGCCGCTGGGTTTGACTCTGAGGCGCAGTGCGCATGCGGTGCGTGCGCCGTCTGTGCATAAATTAAACTGTGGTTTAGTAATATAGATATATTAATTAGGGCTGGGCAAGTTTTTTATTGCGTTAACGCAGATTTTGTTATTATTATTTTGAAAGCCTCAGTCTTGCTGGCGATTGATAGATTTCAGTGATCTTCTTGCTACAGCACTTTTCAACACACTTTTGCTAGAAGGAAAGTTAGCTTTGTTGATTTGACCTCGATTCCCTGCGCATGCATGAGTAGCAAAGGGCAAACCGCTTCTAAAATGGCATGTGGAGTGATACCAAAGTGAATGCTCAAAGCAAAATAATTCGTGGATGACTTTTTCGTATTATCACTGAATCGGACTCTGATTTGTCAGACTCTGATTTTGATGCAAGTGATCTGGAGATGTATATATTGAAAACGAAAGTGAGATACCGGCGTCTTCTGATCAGTCCCCAGCTGATCGTGGTGCTGAACATGTTTGTGTAGCTGATGCACCTATGGCAACGTTCGTCTGGGAGGACAGACACAATGACAGGAGGTACAAACCATATTGCTTCTCACTGCAACTGCCACCCCCGCACACCTGTCTCACAAAGACAGCAAGGCAGCCAGCCCACCGTGCATTCCTGCTTGCCATTGAACCACCCTCTGCGCAGCCGCTGCTGCCGCAAACTGCAAACAGGCACCAACAGCAAGCACAACAGGCAGCAACAGACATTTTATATTGGTTTGTGTGCTTTGTGCGCTTTTCAGAAAACTGAGTTTTTTGGAAAAAATATTAGCCCTCAAACAGTTGCTACTGAACATAGATTGTTTATACTGCTCCCTGGTAAAAGAAAAAGTTTCTGCTGGTATCTGTACAGATAAGAAAGAAAACAGATTTAGAAATGCTAACTTGCTGTTGTTCAGAAGGTGCCTGTTATAATGTTGTGATCATGACTCTGGACTCTGAGGGTAACTTGTGTTTCTATAACAAACTAGATAAAACGTTAACGCCCTGGCAGTGGCAAATAGCTTTGGTTTTATATTTGATTACATTAATGTTTAAGTTGAGATTTACAAGAAACATTTTAACTGCTACTATGTAAAGGGAATACTGCTGTTAAAAAGCACCTTATTTGTTTAAAGTGTTTGCAAACCAAATACACGCAATTACATAAGGAAGCACTTTCTCAATCCTTCTAGACAGAATTTTGAAGAGTATCTTAACATCATTATTCAGAAGAGAAATTGGTCTATATAATGCACACTGGCGTAAGTCATTATTTTCATTGGAAAGACAGTAATTAATGCTTGGTAAAAAGTTTGAGGTTTAATTTTGTTGTCCCTAGTTTCTATATAGATTGCTAATAACAATGGAGCTAACATAGTTCAAAAATTATTTTTTATAAAACTCCACTGGGTAGCCATCATGGTGTCGGCTACTTTCCTACTTTTCCTGATTTACCAAGACACAATATGACTCACGTTCATATTTTAAAGGATATTGGAATCATCTATTTAGCCCTTTTTTTGATTCTTCGGGAGAACTAAAGATATAGAATTGGCAAGTAACAATCACTTTCAGTTTAGCTGGAAACAAGGGCCATATCTTATTTCAGCTTTGCATAAGCACTGTTTAATGCTGTAGAATACAGATTGTTTGGCAGCTGTTGAAGGAGAGAAATCTGAGAAAATACAAACACAGTTGTTTTCAAATATAATCTTCTGTTTCTGTTGGAGAATTAACATCAAATTTTCTTTGAGCCAAACTGCTGATCTAAGCACTTTGTCTGAGGGACGCCATGCATCTTTGTCACTGCAGCCAGTCTTACACATGTGATCTGACTGCACAATGATCTTTCTACCTTGCACTTCTCACAATTTTAAACTTAAAGAGTATAGACACAGCAGGTTGGTGTGCTTTTATTGACAACAAACCCTTTTATCAAGCACCACTGCAAAGTAGTGGCAAGTCTCTTATGCCTTAGAAAAAACAAACATCTGCTCTGTCAAAAGCTGACAGAAGGGGCATTTTAAAAATCAGAGTGAATAATTATCTGCATTATGATGCAGGTCACTTTGAGAAGAAAACAAACACTGGAATAATGGTGAATACTTATATAACAAGTCTCAGAATGAAAGTTCTCTATTAAAGCAATCGCTGAGACATACAAAGACAAATGTGAAATTTGTAGCCGTTTGAAAGTGAAACATCTGCTGTTTTCCAATGGATAAAGCACCCAGGCTTTGAAACAAAGACGATCTTAGTGAAATGTGAAAACCTTTGTAACACTAGGAGTAAGCTGTGTAGCAGCCATTTGGAAAGTGAGGGAAACATAGAAAAACATGGAATACAGAATTTTAACAGGAAAACTGTGAACTTCAAGTATGACAGTAAGTACATGACTGACTTTATGCATCCTCTGTAAAATTTTGCCTTATTGTCAGTCTTGAGGATGATGAATGTGGGTGAAGGTCAGCATATGGAACTGTTTAGAATGTACATTGTTAAGGCTTAATTCATTTACCTTCATTGTGCATATCAGTCAAGGGGATTGGCTTTTCAAACAGAGGTCTTTTACACTGGAAAAATAATCTAATAAATCTGCTTTGCTTTGGAGAGTCTTAGCCTAATATTGGTACCGGTTCAATCGATACAGATGCATATACAGAGATGAACTTTCAGCCCAATACTGTATATCAGAGACTGATATTAGTTCCATTTTAGTTTCTACACATAACAATAAATCTTAACAGAAAACACTGCATTGCAGTTTTTATAAAACATTACATTTTTTGAAAGAGCTAAGGACACCTGCATGTCGATAACAAGTTCAAAGTGACAAGCAACACTCAGAATTCTGCACTTCTGTGGCATGTCATGAGGCTTGCATAAAAAAGATTAAAAAAAAATAATATTAATAATAATGAGAAATTAGGCAGATTATGCAACTGAGCTAAACTACAATAAAACAAAGTGAAGTGTCTCAAACCACTGAAAACCGTAAATTTGGCTTTAAACATGATGTGCCATCAAACAAATGTACAGACTAAATTTAGACAAGTATTTTCATCCTTCATAGCACAGACATCTCCTGAAAAAGGAGGGACTGTGAACAAGCTTCGTGTGTTTCACAAACAACTCCTTCAAAAAACACAAGTAGTTGTTACAAATTAGAAATCAGGTTCCCACACTGCACTTTGCATATACATATGAAATTCATTTCAGCTATAGCTTACTTTTGCTGTATGACTATTAAAGGAATAGTATAACAGATATAACCATGTCCTAGAAATAGTTTCCACAAAAATATACACTTATAAATGAATACTAATGGAATCAAAAAATGTCTGGCAGAGGAAAAAATATGCAAATGCCTCATAAGTTCTCAGGGCTGCATAAAACAAACCACTTCTGAGAAAGAAGGAATCTTGATGTTTTAAGCTATGCCAGACAGCAGCAATGCGCTGCATGGAGGTCAGGCATGTATGTAAAAAATTCAAAGTACTCTCTACAAGTCGGAGAAATACTGGTATTTTTAAAAATGTCCTTTGCTACCTTGAATTCTAATAAATCAATTTCCACTGGTATTAATTTGTTTTTAGAAATTGAAACACAGCAGTTTGAAACACAGATCTTACCAGTGCCTGGCTGACATTTCCACCCGTCGCCAAAGATTTGAAGTGACTGCTGTTATAGATGAGCTGGACTTCAGCAATGTCTAAGGTCTCCAGCTCTTCTTGACTTGGCCTGTCAATAACATGGATCTTCTCTGCACTATCCAGTAACACCAGAGTCCTAGTATTGATCCACTGTTTAAAAAAGGCACAAAGCTTACTTATAGAACAATTAAGGTGAAAATACTACACAGCACAACATGTTGAATCAACAATAATGTACAAGAGGGAGCTCAATACAGTCCTACTCACACTTACAATGTTACCCCTTTCATCTCAGCTGGGGAGCACTTAAAGATACCTTTCTTACTGAGCTGCATTTTACCAGGTTCTTTGCAAGTAAGCACATGTTAACATCATCAGTGATGATGATGATGATGTTATATCCAGGGTCAATGCCATGAAGAAGTATTAGCTTCTTGCCTGATTTCCATATTCATACATCTCGTTTCTGATCTCCAAACAAAATATATATATATATATATATGTGTGTGTGTGTGTGTGTAAATTATATTTTACACTATATGCATATAGTGCTAAAATAATTAAAGGAACACTTTTTAATCAGAGTATAGCATCAAGTCAATGAAACCTCTGGGCTATTGATCTGGTCAGTTAAGTAGCAGAGAGGGTTGTTAATCAATAGTTTCAGCTGCTTTGGTGTTAATGAAATTAACAATAGGTGCACTAGAGGGGCAACAATGAGACTACCTCCAAAACAGAAATGGTTTAACAGGTGGAGGCCACTGATATTTTTCCCTCATCTTTTCGGACTGTTTTTTCACTACGGTAAGTGTCACTACTGGTAGCATAACGCGATACCTGGACCCTACACAGGTTGCATAGGTAGTCCAACTTCTCCAGGATGGCACATCAATATATGCAATTGCCAGAAAGTTTGCTGTGTCTCCCAGCACAGTCTCAAGGGCATGGAGGAGATTCCAGGAGACAGGCAGTTACTCTAGGAGAGCTGGATAGGGCCGTAGAAGGTCCTTAACCCATCAGCAGGGCCGGTATCTGCTCCTTTGGGCAAGGATGAGCACTGTCAGAGCCCTACAAAATGACCTCTAGTAGGCCACTGGTGTGAATGTCTCTGACCAAACAATCAGAAACAGACTTAATGAGGGTGGCCTAAGGGCCCGACGTCCTCTAGTGTTCCTAACACATTACCCAGTCCCTATCAGTATAAATATCGAGCAGGATTTTGAAAAACTCCTGTGTTGCCTTAGCAGTATGTTTGGGATATTATCTTGTTGTAGGATTAGGAACTGTCCAATTAATTTGGAGGAATTTACTAGAACTTGAGCAAGCAAGATATTTCAATACACCTCAGAATTCACTGTGCAACTACTGTCAGCAGTTACACCATCAGTGAAGATAAGTGTGTCAGTACCTGTGGCAGCCATACATGCCTATGCCATAACATCCCCACCACCATGTTTAACAGAGGAGGTAGTATGCATCGGATCTTGGGCAGTTCCTTTTCATCTCCACACTTTGCTCTTGCCATCACTCAGATACACAATCATCTGTCTTTTCTGTTCCCAAGACCTTTTTCCAGAATTCTGCAGGCTCTTTTAAGTACTTTTTCACAAACTATAATCTGGCCATCCTGTTTTTGTGGCTAACTAGTGGTTAGCATCTTGCAGTGTGGCTTCTGCATATCTGTTCATTAAATCTTCTGCGGGTAGTAGTCTCTGACAAATACACATCTGCCTCCTGAGGACTGTTTCTGATCTGCAGGACAGGCATTTCATTTTTTTTTCTTTACCAGAGTCAGGATTCTTCTGTTATCAGCAGTGGAGGTCTTGGCCTACCAGTCCCTTTGTGATTACTGAGCTCACCAGTGAGTTCTTCCCACTTAATGATATTCAAGAGAGTGGATTTACAGTAGGTAACCCTAAGTTTTTCATTGTCTCTAATGGTTTTATTCTTTTTTACAGTCTTAAGGCTTTTTGTCTTTCATTGGCACAGCTCTTGCCCTCATTGAACAATGGCAACTACACATTCAAAAGGCAGAAACAAGCCTAGGTATCTTATGTCTGCACTAATAATGCAAAGAAATACACCTGAGTGATCACAAACACCTTGATGCCAATTGTGCCACACATTAAGGTGCCATGAAACTGGGGGCCATGTATAAAAAGTGTTGTCATTTCTACATGGTGTAACCGAAATGTATGCAAATATCCTAGAATGAAAGAATGCAATGTGCACTTTAAACATGTTTGAATGGTTTGATTTGTAGTTTAAAACTGTTGAGCCGAGGGGTAAATTAAGGAAAAAATGTGTCTTTGTTCCAAACATTATGGAGGGCACCATAAATACTGTATGGAACAAAAAAAAAAAAAAAGTCACAGGGAGCAGGATCTGGCAAAGAATTTTTCCTGATGTTTTCCCCTGGACACCTCAACAGTTCGTCACTTATTAAAAGTGTAATCGGGGAAACAGTCTTAATGAACAAGACCATCAATATAGAAAAATGTGATGATCATTATCTCTTAAAAATATAACATAAAAAAAGAAAAAAAAATGCTGAAGTTACTTGCATGACTGTAGTATAAACACCAGAAATACATATTCAATCAATCAGTGCAATATTACTCAGCAGCCTGCTGATGTCTAGCAGCATATTTGGTAACTACACCCTACTCTTGTGGTATTGATCAATTCTGGGAATATTTTCCATCCTCTTGCCACAAAAAGACATATACTTTAAGGCCACAATCTTAATCCTTACAACAAAGACAGGATGAGGCTTTCACACACATACCATTAAACTGATGATGTCATAGTATAAGTGTAGCTGTTTTTGCTTGATGACATGTATTGCCCCAGACTCTTCCTTTTTAACCTAAAAAAAAATTAAAAAATCATTATTATAAATGCACATCTTATAACCAAATCTCAATTTACCTTATTGGTGAGGGTTCCTACAAAATAACAAGAAATGGTAGTGACTATGTAGATGTGAGGAAGGAATTTCAGCAGGATTTTTAGGAGGAATGATGGATGTTGGTTGCAGACTACTTGCTTTTTCACTTATTTAAGCAACAAGCCATAACGATTAAAAAAGTCAAATGTCACAAACAGCAATGTCATTATTTTCCTAATCTGTTTTTGTTCATATTTGTCTCCAAATTAAAAGTTGCCTCTGTGAAATTAAACATTTAAATTGAAGGGCCAATCACTGTTTCAGAATTCATACTTAAAAAGTCTAAGGTGTTGTTAACAAAACATAATTAAGAAAGTGATCAGATACTTGCCATTGCTTTTGTCTGTGGACTCTACCCAAATTAGCCTTATAACTGGAATTAACTCAGCCAGCAATGTTCTTATAACTGCAGATTGTACCTCATTTACTTTGATACTGTTCAAATACATGTTCTATGAGCTTTCACATTTTTTTTTTTTTTTTTTTTTTTTTTTTAAAATCACATGTAGTTTTGGAAATGATCAAGTCAAGTTGGGGAGCAAGCACTGGTACAGTGCGTTGCCGCACCCACTACACGACGAAACAACTTGGGATCCCGGTTGGCAACCCCCCAGGCAGACACGCGGCCAAGTCCCACCCTCCGGAAATGACCCTCTATCTGAAGCAGCCAGGTGTTATGTGGGCGACCCTTTGGCCTGGTCCAGCCACTCGGGTCCCCGACAATGAGGATCTTACGAGCTGGATCACCGTCAGGGAAACGCGTCACATGGCCGTAGTGCCGTAACTGACGCTCTCTCACAATGCAGGTAATGTGCCTCATTTGGGACTCTATGAGCAACCACTCATTCGACACAAAGTCAAACCAACAGCACCCAAGAATTTTCCGGAAGTTAGACGGTACCAAAGGAGTCCAATCTTCGTCTCAGGCCACTGGATAGCGTCCATGTCTCGCAACCATATAGCAAGACAGGAAGCACCAGGACTCTAAAGACTTGAACCTTCGTCCTTTTGCATAGATATCGGGAGAGCCACACACCCCTTTCCAGAGACCTCATGACCCCCCCATACTCTCCAAATCCATCTACTGACTTCACAGGAAGAGTCACCAGAGACATGAATGTCATTGCCAAGGTAAGTAAACCGGTCGACACTCTCTCCGCAAACAGACACACTACTGATGGCTGTGCCCAAGAGGTCATTAAAAGCCTGAATCTTGGTTTTTACACAGGACACTCACAAGCCCAGACACTCAGACTTCTCACTCAGTCTCTCGAGTGCCTCAATCAGATCCTCCATTGAATCCGCGAAGAACACAGCAAAGTCAAGATCTTTCTTCACCAACAGATGCCCTACAGCCGCTGGAACCCATGACTTTGCCCAACACCCAGTCCATACAAGCATTGAACAGAGTAGGATCAAGAACACACCCCTGACGAACCCCAGAATCAACTGAGAAAAACACAGAGATTCTGCCTCCACTCTGCACAGCACTCACAGTACCAGTGTACAGGCCGGTCATGATATCCAACAACCTCGAAGGGATCCCGTAAACTTTTGCAAGAAGTTAGCATGTGAAACTTCTGCTGTGCTAGATTTGTCCTGGTCAAATGCAAGTGCTATTACTGTGAAGAGGACGCATTTAGAAGCAACAATAGCTCAGTCACTAAGTGGGAGACCATGCAAACCTACAAAGCCACCATTGGTCTCTGAAGCAGTGGAAATAAGTTCTCATGCCTCATTATCTAGCAGGCTAAAGGAATCTAGATTTGACAGATGCCAGGGGAATACAACTTTTTTTTACTGTATACTGCTTATTATAAAATTTGGTGGAGAAGGAGTAATGGTCTGGGGCTGTTTCCCCAGAGTATGGGTTAGGCCACCTTGTTCTAGTGAAAGGTACTGTTAATACTAAAGCATACAAAGACAATTTGGACAACTGTGAGTTTCCAGCTTTGTGGAAACAGCTTGGGGAAAGTCCTCTTCTATTCTAGCATGACTGTGCCCCTATGTACAAACCCAGATCAATAAATCCATGGCTTGGTGAGTTTGGTATGGAGGAACTTCAGTGTTCTGAACACAGCCATGACCTCAAACATACTGAATACCTTTGGGATGAACTGGAATATCAATTGTGAGCAAGGCCTTCTAGGCCAACAGTATAAATCTTGTGGAAAACTGTCCCAGAAGAGTGGGGGTTGTTACAGCCACAAAGTGGTGACAGACTTCATATTAATTGGTTTTGATATAGGATGTTCAACAAGCTGATATCAATGTAATGGTCAGGAGTCCACAAACTTTTGGCCATTGAGTGTATAAAACATGTACATATGCATTATGCAACTATCTACACTTGTAAACTGCCTTAGGCTGATGTTTAAATATAGAAAGGTGTTACAGTATATAAAATAAAGGTTGGCCATTTGTTAAAATCTCTGTGACTGACTAGAGTGTTGTCCTGGGCTGTCTCATCCGTTGTACCCAGTCCTGCTTGGATACTCTCCAGAGCCTCTGGGAATGTGTATTGGATTTGATGGGTGTTGTGGGATACAAAATCTGTACTTTTTGGTTTATATTTCCATCATATTTTGTTCAAGACAAGACAACAGATGAACTACATTCAGGACAAATCAAAGCATGTCTTTTTTTCTCAGTTACACCTCACTTTTAAAACAGCTGTTCCAACAAACAAAGGAAGATATGCTGGTGGCTGAATTACTTTATAACCTGAGAAAGGATGGACATCTAATTATTTTACAGCTTGGGAAAGGAAGATCTGCTGACACTTCAGAGAACATAAAACGTTTCATTGTTTGGGAAAACGGACAGTGAATTAATTCTTCATATTGACAGCCAGCCAATCAGAATATCTATCAATCACATCTTGCAAAACCCCCTGGTACAATTTTAGAATAATATGCCTCGTCTGAGAAGTGAGTAGGGAAGTAAGGAAGGAGGGAGGAAGAAGAATGGACGAAGACGTGACTGGTCATCAGAAAAGCATCATGAACATCGATTGCTAAATCAAACGCCACCCTTGGACATTCATCCTTGTCATCTGTAACTTTTTCGTAAGCTTTTTCTAAAGACTATATAAATCCAGAATTTTCTATCAGTCCTATTTTCTATTATTCTTTATTCCAGTGGTGGTATTATTATTCCTATAATAAATACCATGCTGCTTTTTAACTTTCTATGCTTTGTCTTAATATCTAGAGTGACTGAAGTAATAAGTTAGATTTATTTGTGCACCTGGTGCAGCCAGAGATTTGCCATTACCTTTGTGCTGCAAGGTTTATTAAGGCTGAGAGTGAGAGCTCCACTCAATAGTAGGGAACAGTACGCAAAGAAAGTATTCTTGGCTGATAAATGGCCTATAGTCAAGAGTGCCGAGTCTTTGTATGCTTAAATGTATTCTTGTAGACCAGAAGTAATATTTAGGTCTGAGATATTATTAAAACATTGTATGTTATTCGTGCCGATAATAAGTAAGTCTCTTGAAGGCCTGAGTGACAGGCTGTGTTATTCCTAAAGCACTTGTGTGGTTTAAAGTGCTAAAGGTTAATCAGTGTGTGTGTGTCATTCATGGGGCACTGTTGTGGTTAGGGTCTGTGTGTATGCGTATAGCTATGTATGTGTGTGTACAGTGCAACAGTAGACCAACCCGATAACGAACTTGACTAGTACACTTACCCTTGAGAGAAAACAGGTAAAGGGTAAGTAGAGGGAAATACTACGATAATACAATGGGTTTGAGAATATTATGTCTTAATGTGTTTATTAATATATGTAATTCTTGCCATCCAGTGCTGAAATTTAATTCCTAAGTAAAAGAAACACAGTACAGCAGGCATGTCAAACTCACTACCATTGGTGGGTCGCTTCGGCTGCCATACGTGCGTCAGCGGGCCGCACTGTAACAAATACTATTATACTATTATACAAAGTTACTGTAGCTTTCTTTCCAATACTGAAAACTTTTAAAAATGTAACACTTAAAGTTTAAAGAAAAGCAATTTATTTCCATACAGTCTCCATACAACAGTGTAGAATTAAGAGTCTTAGCCTCTTAGCTAGGTCCTTATTATATTATATTCATTATGTTATATTCATTGCTTATATAGGAGCCTTACAGTGTGAGATTTATTTCTTTTGTCCCTACACTTGGCATCTCTTGTTAGTAACCAGTTCTTCAATATCAGGCTTGAAATCTTGTGCAGCTGCAACTTTTATGAGGGATGAAAGGTGCTCGACAGTAAGTCTTGAGCGATGTGGGGTTTTGGTAGCTTTCATTAACAAAAACAATTGCTCACAAAGGTAAGTGCTTCCGAACATTGACAGTACTCTCGATGCCAACTTACGGATCTGCACATACGAGGGTGGCAGGTAAGCATACAAGCCTGGCACACCAACTTCGTTGTATTTTGCCTTCAGAATAGAATCTGACTGCACTTCAATCAGTTCCGTTTGGATATTCTCAGGCGCATTCTCAACGTTGTAAGAGAACAGCGCAATGCCCCGTTTGTGTGAACTGAAATTACGAAAATGCTCACTGAATTCATTGCCCAGTAATTCAAGTTGGAAAACAAATCCTCCAAAAATCAAATTTTACTTTACTAAGTTTACTTCAAAGTTTATATTGTAAAATAGATAGATAGATAGAAATAAGCCGATATGCAAAAAGCCACCTGACCTACAATAATTTTACAAACTCAAAATCACAAAAATATGTTAATAAACAACTCACCAACTTCTCGCGTCCACTTCAGATATTTAGCTGTAGTCTACACTAATTGCTCGTTACAATAATAGCTCAAAATTACATGAAACTAGAGCAAAAAAATGTGAAAATATGCGGGCTATTACTATTCGTGATGGTCAGTTCTGCCCAGTGGCCAGTCTCAGCAGCCCAGTCAGTAGTGTAGCCTTAGCAGGGGCGGCTATAGGTTCGTGGCGGCCCTGGGCAGAGAAAGAATCGGTGGCCCCTTCGCCTGGCAATGTTAATACGGTATCTTATGCACGGCGGATGGCCACATCCGTTGCGAACACTGCATAGCCGCCTCGTGCTCATGACACGCTTCTATATGCGCGTGTCCGTAATTTGAAAACCAAGTGGTGGCCCATGATATTCTCATTACGGCAGAACGTTATAATACTACATATAGCTTACTGCTCCTACTCTAGCGACATTTGTAAATACAGCGTACTAATTAACAAGAAACACAATATTTTTCGGCCACATTGCCGTCAGCTGTGTCATTATTTTCTCTTTCTGTTTTATATTCAATATATATTGGCATGGCAGCCCCTGGGATATGGCGGCACTGTGCAAGTGCACAGTTTGCACATGCCTAAGGCCACCCCTGCTGCAGCCTAGCACTTCAGATGTGACGCTGCGGCTCATTAACTTTGGTCAAGGCTCGTAGCTATACTAGCAGATGACATTTCCGGTACCGTAATGCCATGGGAAAACGCGCTTTAGTGAGAAGGCAGAAGTAAAAAAAGTCAATAAGTAACACCGAAGATGCAGAATGATTCAATCACAAACGATAGTAATCATTTTGTACAAGTTCAGTGCTAACTAGGATCTGTCATGCAGGCCGCACAGATTTCTGTTGCGGGCCGCATGCAGCCCAGGGGCCGCGTGTTTGACATGCCTGTAGTACAGAGTGTCAGTTCCCTTCCTTTGGCTAAAAAAAAAAAAAAAAAGCTAACAACACTTTACAGTTTAAACACCCAAAAAAAAGTGTGTAAACAAGTGATAAATAATTTGGTTTTAAATACCAAATAAGGATAGATTAATATAAAATACATATATTCATTTGCTTAAAAATAGCCATCATTACTCAAAAACAACCATATAGGCTTAAGGACTTTGATTATTGATCATTAATTTAAGTAAGTACTTAAAAAGAAACCAAAAAATTACTATTGGTGGCACTAGACTTAGAACATTAGTTCCTAAACAATAAATACTTTTAAATACGTCAGAAATACTTACTAAAAGAAAATGTACCACATCACCACGACAAAATGCCAACATAGGGTTCACAGACTTCTGAACAGCTACAAAGTGCCAAGCTAAAAGTGGAACACTAGCAGGATCAGTCTGCAAAAATAAATAAATAAAAAGAAATCACTGGTAATGAAAACATTGAACACTTTTCATTAGTTTTAGGCTAAAACAATGCATGTTAAATCATTTTTCCAATAACAGGACAACAAAGTTTTGGCTTGGAAGACTAACTAAATGACCACATATCTGTGCCTGGAAAGCAGTTATAAAATAAATATTCAAAGCATTCAGGAACTCAGAGTGTCTGTGCTTTCCATTAGCTCAAGGCATGAATCAAGCCAGTATAAACTACAGGACTAAAATGCTTGACTTGATAATAATCACATCAAGACCTGGCTGTGCTGCCAAAGTACACTACAAGATGCAACTCTCTACTATTTTGAATTATACAGGGCTGTCCACAATCTATTTAGTTTGAATAAGAACGAAATCTGACAAAGTCAATTGTTATGAACAAGGCTAGGGTATTGTTATTATATTTTTGGCAACAGAAGACATTTTTAGATAACAGAATTATACCTTTTATTTCATGGTAGTTTAACTGTTACTGAAGTTGGCAAAAATCTTTGACAATACTACTCATAAAACAGAATATTTACTTTCCTTATTTAAAATTTGAATAACGTTCCTGTCTCTCTACAACCTCCTGTGTTTCTGCACAAATCTGTGACCCAAGCATGACAATATAAAAATAACCATATAAACATATGGTTTCTACTTCGCGGATTTTCTTATTTCGCGGGTGGCTCTGGAACGCAACCCCCGCGATGGAGGAGGGATTACTGTAACCCATGTTTAGAGTGGAAAATAAAAATGAAAGATTCACATAAGAAAAGTAAGACTTGTTTTTTGAGAAAGAAGGAATCATGTAGGATACAGGAAAAGTAATTTTTAAAATGTCAGTGCATTTAGCTGTTGTGAAAATTAGCCCCAAAATGTTTTGTTTTTTTTAAACACTTGAGGTCTGCTGGTCAAACTCCGTTTCTTGTTGGTTTATAACCTTTTGAAAAACCCTGCATAGGTATCTAAACATGTAAGAAAAATATCAACAGACTGCATCAGTTAGAAGTATGCTTTCTGAAAGCCTAATAAACATGGCAAAACCAAAGCAGCAAAATATTTTTCCCCATTTTTGAAGGACTGCTCTTACCAAGGGGTGTCATCTGGACCAAACATTTTGATTTTGTTACGTACTATACCTAAAAACGTGCCAGTGTGCAAAATGTAAGACTGCTAGGTGGTTTAGTTCTTGAGAGATGATCTTGTGAAACCGAGGAAAAAATAATGTCAAATTTGACACCCCTCTCCCCTCAAAAAATTAGCTATATCTTGGAAAGTATTGATCTTACATCAAATAAACTTTACAGGATGTCTCCTAGATAACATGTGTACACCTGGTATTATTTTCAGAATTTTTTGAGACGAAAGTGCGTGGGATTTCTGGAAAACCGGTTGATTTGACATGGAATGACCCACCCACACAGCTGTGAAAGCAGAGCAGATACCTCTGTACATGGACTCTACACCAATATATTACCAAGGTCTAGGCTGACGAGAACATCCAACATCAACGGAGGGATGCTAATATTGTCACTATTTATAAGAACAAGGGTAACAGGGCCATCTGTAGCAACAGTAGGGGTAGATCGCTCCTTGCTGATGCTGGCAAGGTCCTGGCTAAAGAATCAATACTGCCTGAATCACAGTGTGGGTTCAGTAAGAACAGGTGCATGGGTTTCACATCCCGACAGTTTCAGGAAAAGTGACAAAGGCCATAAATAGGTCTTCATGTTGTTCTTGGCAACCTTTCCAAAGCCTTCGACACTGTCCAGAGAGAAATTTTGTGGGGTGCCCTCCTTTGGGTTGGATGCTCAACAAATTTGTTAATATCCTCCGCCACTTTAACGATGGAATGACTGCTTGGGTGACCATAGGAAAACAAGAGTTCTCCCCTTTCCCTGTACATGCAGGGGTCAGGTAGGGGTGTGTGCTCACACCTGAGCTCTTTAACATCTTACTCTTATAAGTCACCCGCCTTCTTCACAAACAGAACGAGGACAGCAGCGGTGTAGCACTAGACTTCAGGATAGATGGTAACTTCTTCAATATTAGGATGTTCCAGGCAACTACCAAACTGCATAAAGTGAAGGTTCTTGTGGTGCAATATGCGAATGACTGCGCTCTTGTTTTTTAACACCCCACAAGATCTCAAGTCTGTCCTTGATACAGCAGTGAGAGCATTCAGCAGGATGGGGGCAACAATTAATACCACTTGGGCTGCAACTAATGATTATTTTGGTAGTCGATTAATCGTTCAATTTTTTTTCCCAATTAGTCACAATTATTTCATGACTGACTATTTTGAAGCCTGCGATCTGTGGTTGCACATCCTGTTCTGGGCTTCAGTGCATGTCTTACCCTCATCTGCTCACGTCTCTCCACCTGTGAATGTCACCCTGATGTCTCTGCATTAACACGATTAAAATTAATAATAATCAAATTAAAATAACAACCAGTGAAACATATGAATTTGAAAATAATCAGATGTTTTTATATTAGTGTGACCATCACAATAAAAAAAATACATTAAACAATACAAACTAAAGTGCACATAGTCTTTAAACAAAAAAAAGTGCATTTAACTTAACCAAAAAATACATCGTTAAAGCAAACGTTTTTTATATTTTAGTAATAAATGACAAAATGTAGACATACTGTAAACTACATAATGTGTAAAGCCTGAAGTGCAGAGATCAAATAAACAGTTTCACAAAAGGTTCAAGGATGATACAATAGTTTCCGTGGCGCAGCGGTAGGAATTGCTGATCAAGAGTCCCCCAGTTCGATCCTGACTGCCTCGTATATTTACCGTTTTGAGTAGTGAGTTGCTCTCATTGTTAAAATTATACAATAAACACATATATTTGAATTGCATCTGTAACAACCACTGTAAATGTATAGTACTTGTAAAAGTTACTTTTTTTTTTTTTTTTTCCAGTTTTATTCTCTCAGTCATGATCATGATACGTACTACCACCCCCCCAGGGATCTGACGCTGTTACTTTTTATCTGAAACTGGGAATAACTGTACATGTAGGTGGTGTTTTGAGACAATCGAACTGGAAATTCTCTGATCTGGATGGATAAAAGCTGACACACAAACGCTGGCGAATCTGCCTTATTCGTATCTCATTGTCACTTGATTTTTTTTATTCAATTTTATTGATTGTTCCTGCTTACGCTGAATTAGTATGCACCTTATGGCCCATGATGTCCAAGCCACACTGACAAAAAAACAGAGGCAAAGGTATATAAGATATTTGGAATTATTCATTTTATGACTTTATAGTACATTTCGGAAAACATTGTGGCACAGACGCAACATTACTCATATTATTCATATTCATTCGTGTACCTTCTTGCGATTGTAATCAGTGACCACATTTCCCCCCCCACGACCTTGCCCAGTCTGCACAGGACTCCAGGACATACAGAGAAAAGAATGTTCCTCTGCAAGGTGAGCCATGAACGCTCTTCTTTTCTCAGTGGACCCTGTACATGCCTTGCACAGTACATGTGCTTTGATCGCCACCAGGTCAAGCTTGTTATAGCGCAAGCAACCAGCCACCTGCATGCTCCTGCTAGCACTGAATAAACTCATGCCTTCCGGTTTAATAGTGAGGCAGTGGCTTATAAATACATTAAGAGCAATATTACTAAGAGTAGAATACAGTTATCAAGGAGATAACATGCACATACATGAGACAGAGGAAGAAGATTTTTTTTTTTTTAAATAGACAAACCAAATGAGACAGAAATGAAACACAACTTTATGTTACTTTAAACGTCTTTACTTCTAAACCCAACAACAATGGTAATTATCAAAAAGAGGCACAAAAATTTGCTCAGAAAAACTTTAAAGGATACTTTAAAAAAAATGAAGTTAAATGTCAAAATCTTACCATTTTCATTTCACATATTAAGATGTGACCTATGATTTTAACTTATTTTATTAAAAAGAACTACAAGCAGGTTACTCAACTTGCTCAGGTATACACATTAAGCAGTGTGAAATAAATCTATAAACACAGTGTTTTAGGTGCAGTTCATCCCTAAATTTGACCTCCTGCCTAGTTTTGACTCATTACAAACTGTCAGTCAGTCATTTTCCAACCCGCTATATCCTGACACAGGGTCACGGGGGTCTGCAGGAGCCAATCCCAGCCAGCACACGGCGCAAGGCAGGAACAAATCACGGGCAGGGCGCCAGCCCACCACAGGGCACGCACACATACACACACACACACACTAGGGACAATTTAGGATCACCAATGCACCTAACCTGCATGTCTTTGGACTGTGGGAGGAAACCGGAGCACCCAGAGGAAACCCACACAGACACGGGGAGAACATACAAACTCCACGCAGGGAGTACCCAGGAAGCAAACACAGGTCTCCTTACTGCAAAGTAGCAGCGCTACCATTGCGTCACTGTGCTGCCCCTCGTTAAAAACTGAACAAATTAAATCAAAAGTAAATCAAAGTTTTTGTTTGATACTGTACTTACCTTACCATAAGGAAATGTCATCCACACTTTCAGAGATGGCTTTAGTCCAATTAATAAAATCTGAAACAAGAACCATTATTAGCAGTGTCTCTTTTCTGATGGACACTTAAGAAGATTTACATAATGAGCCTTTTAGATATTTGAAACTTTGTAAGGTACAACAAGGAATAAAACATTATAAAAAATAATCACTGAATGAGACATATTCACACTGAAATTCATTTTCTGGAAAATATATTACTAATATTAATAAAAAACCTTGTATCGTCCAAAGTTTGACTCTGAGCAAAGAAGTAGGAAACCATAACAAATAAAACTATCAGTCTTTTAAGTTTTCAATATGGGAGAGAAAACTCTCTCTTAAGATACTGATAATGAGAAAGTAACATTTTAAATATTGATGCAGAGAAATATGTCAGCATGCATTGTATGTATGCAAATCTACATGGACTTTTTGCTTTTTTTAATATTTAGGAAGCAAATGCTTCAACAACATCTACATACAGAATAAAAAACACCTCACTTGCCAACTAAAGGTAATACTTTTTGTCATTTTTTGTAGGCTAAAAAATTAAAAACACTGTAATTATCTTTTTTGTCCTTATTAAGATATATTATTGTTTATATGTTTATTCATCTCTCTGTTAGTTATCTCAATTATAAAGTTCTTTATGAGTACTGAAATCGTCTGTCTGTTTGCAGTAGAAAGCATTTTCCAACCTCACCTGGACAGGTGGGTCAATGGAGGCAAAATTTATAGCAAAACTTTGGTTCAACTGTAACCTCCTGTTGAAATGTAAAAATTCTACAAACATAACCATACACTTAATGTCCACTTTATTTGATGCACCTGCCCTTCCCACATATCTATATGCTCAATCTATACCAACACCATAGATACAGACTATGTTAAAGTAGGCTGGCATAGACCAACTGACTGAGGCTTTCTAGAAGTGTTGACACAAAATGGATGCAGTTGCCATAATCTATCTGTCCCCTATAACAGTTTTACCTTTTATCGGGTTGTTTTTCTAATTATTTTCAAAAATCATCTACTCCTGTTTTCATGCCTAGCTTATGTTTGCAGAAACTTGCCTAATTATGCTGGGCTGCCTTTCTAAATATAAAGCTAAATATATCTTATCAGCCTTTGATGTCTAGATTTTTTCAGTTACATTTATTCCATGGATTTGTTTTAGTGAAATGAATGGCTGCTTAGATGGAATACAGAGTGACAGTAGTTCAGTTACAAAAATGTGTAACAAAACAGATAGCTATAAAGGATGGTACAGATTATTGTGGCCTAAGGGTTTTCTTGTTCATCTGGAAGGGCGCAGCACAATTACTCTCCTCAGTACTGTGCCGAATATACTCAAAAACTATCTAGTAAAAAAAAAGCAGAAGAAATTCCAGTCTGAAGAAAAGGATAAAAACCAACTCCATGAGGGGTAAATTACTACTGGGATTAGCTGGACAGTGTGAAGTCAGTGTGGAGTAGAGATGAACAGCATTGGCAGTTGCGAAGAAAATTATAAATCAGATGGGGGTTTGCGATTCAGACTAAGCCAATCAGATTTGACTCCCAAACAAACCAGTCTTGTTTCTAATACAAATTACTTTTATGTTTAGTCTCCATTACCTAAGCTGTGGTTCACAACACAGACATGAAATACCCTTATAATCCAAGCAGTATCTTAAGGTTGAACTTTAGCAGTGGAATATAGTCTAGAAGAGAGTCATGGACACTGAATCCATCCTGATTAAAACAGAATGATGCACACAAGAAAAGAAGAACATAAATAAAGCACCCCATCTTCAGCCATATTAGCATATATATTTCTGGTATTACTTGTTGCATAAGTCTAACTTTTATACATTTCTCCTACTGGACATATGAGAATATAAGTGCCCACCTGTCAGCGTTCAGTCACAAGGTAGCCCCTAACTATGTGCAACATTCACGGTCACACATAAACAAACATCCACCTTCAAGCTTTGGCAAAAAAAAATCACCAGGTGCATCTAAATATACAGGGAATGAGAAACCTGTAAACTAAAGATTTACCCATTTAACTGACTGGATCATTTTAATTTCATCTCTCAGTGTTTATATATGTAGTGGCACATTAATATAAAATACCTTATTAGTCAGATCCAAATGTCAGAAGTGCAGTGCAATCAACTCCTGGGTCTTCTCAGTATAAAAAAAATAATTCTCATAAGCCTGATACAACTACTTAGAGCTGGAATGTGGATGCTTGTCTGAAATAAGATAACTAACTGCTAAATGACAAATCTGCAAGCAGCACACTTGTTTTTATTAATTACTACAGTGGGTTTCATCGTATATTTAAAATGTGTTCTTCAACTAGAATATATTAAGGGTTTTGTCACAAAATCACTAGTTCCGTTGCTGCTAAACTGAGAAACAATTATCCTTTTTTGGTGTGAGAAAATGCAATTTAAAATACATACAATGTAAAAGTTTACAAATGTATTAAATCTATTAAAAATATAAGTTACAAATAAGCCTACCATCAATTGTGCTTGAAGATTACCAATAAATCAGTATGGAATGATCCATACAGCATTTCCATTTAAATTTCACTTTAGTGATACTGCAAGAAATCACTCAATGGAAGATTTTACAATATAACCAATTGCACTGTACAATAATATACCATCATATGTATTACCCTTTTTATAATACTTATTATGTACACAAATAAATGCAGAATGAAATTAACAGGAAATTCAGTTACATGAACAACTTAAATAAAATTTAATCTGAAACTAAATACATTGGATCAAATTAAGTACAAAAGCCCCATAGATATGCAGACTGGTATAGCAGTTCTTCCGGGAAGATTACTCTGAGCTGTTTAAATTAGCTGAATGATGCTTGTGCTGGAACATATAGTGAAATAACATGTTTCAATGAAGGAGAAAAACAAATACCTTTGTTAAGGATGCCATAGCAAGCAGAGAGTACTGTGCAATAGGGTGATCTCTTAATTCTGCCTTAGAATGTAGAGGTTCAATACAGCATACTTCTCCTTTAGAACCGCTGAACAAACAACGGGACTCGCACGTTCTCATTCCCATCACTCTTCTAAATGTGGGAAAAAAGCAGCTTAGTGGAAAATGCAAAACAAAATCATAGTGCACTAGATTTACACACATTAACAATAAGGAAACATTAACTATAATATGCAGTATAAATTGAAACACTACACTATTAGTGCTCAGTGATTATGGGGGGAAAAAACAAAAGATTATATTTTCATATGCCTGTATTATAACAGGGCGGCACGGTGGCGTAGTGGGTAGCGCTGCTGCCTCACAGTTGGGAGACCTGGGGACCTGGGTTCGCTTCCCGGGTCCTCCCTGCGTGGAGTTTGCATGTTCTCCCCGTGTCTGCGTGGGTTTCCTCCGGGCGCTCTGGTTTCCTCCCATAGTCCAAAGATATGCAGGTTAGGTGGATTGGCGATTCTAAATTGGCCCTAGTGTGTGCTTGGTGTGTGGGTGTGTGTGTGTGTCCTGCGGTGGGTTGGCACCCTGCCCAGGATTGGTTCCTGCCTTGTGCCCTGTGTTGGCTGGGATTGGCTCCGGCAGACCCCCGTGACCCTGTGTTCGGATTCATCGGGTTGGAAAATGGATGGATGGATGGATGTATTATAACACGGTGTTGACATAGTGGTACCGTCAAAGACAGTGTGTTGCTTTCCAAACAGCAAGCCCTGGATTAGTAAGGAGCTAAGTCTCCCGAATGAGAAAAAGACTGCACTTAAATCCAGTGAAAAAGAGGCACTGAAGAAGATACAGAAAAAGCTGAGTGACGGAAAGGATGCTTAAAAAAAGCTAAAAATGGAAAACACACTAACTCAGAATAACATGAAGGACATTGTGAATGGACTGGGCACGATTACTGGACTCCAGAAGGAGCTAACACCCTGAACCAATTTGTAATACAGTTTCCCTGCCACGGTCAACTTCTTTCAATGACCAGTCTTCCCCACACATTCCCTATTACACCATCAACTCCTACCACGCCAACTGACAAGTCTACCTCTAACCATTTGTGTGGACTGACCATAACTGAAGTAAGGTGACAACTGCGGAAGCTACACACAGGAAAAGCTGTGAGACCAGATGGAGTCAATCCTCAAGTTCTTAAGGCCTGTGCATACCAACTTTGTGGTATCCTCTGTCACTAAGGCTTCAGAAAGTGCCACTGCTGTAGAAACCATCCTGAATTGTTCCTGTTCCAAAGAAAGGCAAGCACCACTTCACATAATGATTACAGACCAGTGGCACTTAACGTCTCACATCATGAAGGAAGACCTTTGAGGTCCTGGACTATATGGGTCCTCTTGTGGTAGACTACCTGGAACCAATGCAGTTTGCCTATTGGACAAAGATTGTAGTGGAGGATGCAATTAACTATTTGCTCCACAAGGTTTAATCTCACCTGGAAAAGCTGCACTGTGAGGATTATATTTTTTGATTTCTCCAGTTATTTCAGTACCTTCCAGCCATTCCTGTAAAGGGGTAAACTCAGAGATATGCAGGTGGATGAACCTCTGGTGTCCTGCATAATGGACTACCTGTCAGGCAGACCATAGTTTGTGAGACTCAAGGTTTCTGGTATGGTTGTGAGCAACACTGCAGCACCACAGGATATAGTCCTGTCTCCTTTTCACTTTACTCTGTACACCTTAGACTATAAATATAACACCAGGTCATATCACTTGCAGAAATTCTAAGATGATTCTGCACTTATGGGGTTTATTAATAAAGGGAATGAGACACAGCAGTAAGGTGGTGAACTTTGTTTCTTGGTGTAAACAGAATTGCCTGCATCTTGACATCATCAAAACAAAGGAACTGGATATTGACTTTCGCTGCACCAAACAGCCTCTATGTCTGGTCACTATTCAGGGACTGGATGTAGAAGTGGTCCACTCAAGCAGTTAACAGCCCATATTAATGACGAGTTCGATTAGTCTCGGAGATCAAAAGGCAGGTCTTTTACCTTAGAAGACTACATTCCTTTAATGTGGGAAGTGACATCATTCATATCTTTTAGAACTGTGTGATGGCAAATGCACGATCATCATCTCTCTGACACATAAAACTGAGTACTTTCAGCCAACAAATCATTCAGCACAAGTGTGTCAATAAACGCTACTGGGGCACCTTTATACCAACAGCAATGTGCCCGCATAATACCTCACAGTGACTGAGACTGCCAAGTCAGAAGTATTCTTTCATTTTAATTCTCTTGCTTTTTAGTCATTCTGGTGTGTGTTGAGAGCATAGTGTGTGTGTGTATTTATTTTTCTATCTATTTATGTATTTAATAATTTAAAGAGCTTCTATAAAAAGCCAAATAAAGTTCTATCTATCTAAAGAAAAGCCAAGCAAAATGACACCTTTTATTGGCTAACTAAAAAGATTACAATATGCAAGCTTTCGAGGCAAATCGGGCCCCTTCTTCAGGCAAGATGTAATCAATCTAAATGTAAACCTAGTGTGCTTTGCTCTTCCAAGAAAAAATAGAGGAATACTCTGAAATTCAGAAAAGGCACAGTTCCCCTTTTATATGTTCTTCTTTGGCTAAGGTTATAAGAACAAAATATGGTATAAGCAAAGAAATTGAACACAAATGTTATAAACTCTTACAAAACGGTAAAGTCACAAGGTTTTTCTCACATTTACATTTCATCCTTTTAATTTAAGTAAAAACTATGTAAAAACAAACAAAAACAAGTAATGGAACACTCTTCTCTTTCCTTTTAAGTAACAACTATGTTAAAACAAAAAAAAAAAACAAGTAATGGAACATAAATGAAGAACATTGCTATTCACACTGAAGTAAAAACAGGGAAAATATGGCAAAACCCAACATATAGTAAATGAGATATACATAGTGTAAACATTCTGAAGTTATTATTTATTGCTCCATTTACAACAATTACTTTTAAATGAGACAGATCTTCTATATATTAATATTTTTCCTGTTAGAATAAGGAGGGAAACTTAAATAAAAGCTAGGTGGAAACATGCTTGCAAGATTAATCTCTTTTGACATCTTATATACACTGTCACGCACGCGCGATTAGGGAGCCGCAGAACGACCTAAACTGTAACGCGAAAGCATATACCAGACGGGAATGGCGGAGTACTAACCTTTCTCTCTTTATTTCCAACAGAAAGAAAGACACAACACCGCCATGAACCTTCTGAACATGGATTCTCAACACGCCACTTCCGCCTTCCCTCTGTCTCACCCCAATGACGTCAGCAATCCCATCATCCATCTCGGTTCCTTCCCAGCAGCACTTCAACCATTTCCGGTCCCTCCCTCATAAATGTTCCCCCCGTCCGCCATGAGGGCTAATGCTGTTATGAAAGTTGTACTGTTTAATCGACTTTTTGCACTTTTCCCACAGTATAAGGGGCCGGAAAACCCCAAACCTTTATCTGCTATCTTGTGTCTTTTTTACAGTGGCGTAGTCGGCAGGAGAAAAAAAGTGTCCGAACATGTCAGAAGGACAAGAGCTAAACGATGTGCTGTCCGGGATGGCTGCTCAAATCCAGAATCTCCGGATCGCACATGCGGAAACAACGCGGGAACTTGAAGCAACCAAGGCAAGGCTGACAACGGCAGAAGCGGTAAGACCAGAGCCCTCCCGACCTCCGCCTCCTCCGATGGTACCGTTGTCGGAAACGGATGACATAGAGTCATACCTCGGCATATTCGAGAGGACTGCCTCTCGCAACAAGTGGCCGCGGGCGGAGTGGGCATCCATTTTGGCTCCGTACCTGAAGGGTGCTGCGCAGTGGGCCTATTACGATCTCCCCGAGGAGGAGGCCGCAAATTACGACCTCCTAAAACCAGAGATCCTGAGTCGCTACGGCATTACTACGGACCAGCAGGCGAGTGAGTGGCGAACCTGGCAGTTCAACCCCGACCACCCTGCCCGAGCCCAGACTTTCGAGTTCTGGAGCAAGATGGGGCGTTGGTTACAACCAGAAGGTCCCCAGGCACGTAAAGTAGTAGAGCAGGTGGCGTGTGAGGGCGTAGTAAACGCAATGCCAGGATATCTCGCCCAGCAGGTCCGTAGACACCCCTACAAGGACATGAAAGGACTCTTGGAGGTCCTGGAGCATCAACTCGCGGTGCACTGAACCGGGGGGTCGGAAAAGTCGGCTCGTGGCGCTCGACAGGGGCGGGCCAGTCACTCCGAGCCCACACGTCGCGCGGCGGAAGCACCGCCAAAGGCCAAGGACAAACCCGGCCCGCCGCGCTGTTTCAAGTGCGGGGACCTCGGTCACCTGCTGTCTGCCTGCCCTCTGTATCAGCCACTCCAGGAGCCAATGGACTGTACTTGGGACACCACAGAAAGGTACTGTGCTCTGTCAAACCCTCTGGCTATTCCAAATACGGGAGTGGTTTTAGTTAATGGTCATTCTGTGCTTGCATTGTTTGATTCCGGCAGCAACATTACCATTGTTGCTCACCGTTATGTTTTACCGCGACAATGGCGATACCAGTATGTCAGTGTAACTTGTGTACATGGGGAGACCAAGTCTTATAAGTCCGCAAAGTGTTTTATATCATGGAAAGGTGGCTTGACTCAATTAACGGTTGCGGTTTTACCCGAGCCACCTTTTCCTGTCATTTTGGGACACGACTGGTCAGATAGCAACAGCGGGAAACAAATAACCACTCCTAGGGCTAAGTTGGGTCTTGTTATGGGTACGCGAAGCACCACCCCCGCGGCTCCCAGGCCGTGCACACGGGCGAATGCCTTAGATAACAGTGACCGGGGGGGAAGAGTCTCTGGCATCGGACCCCGACCCGGAAGAAGATCCGGGCGAGGGCACGAGCCAAGGGGTCTGCAGAGCTCCTGTATATGCAGACCCAATAGACTCTATGGCCAATCAGTTCTGGTCTACCCCCGCGTCATTTAAAAGGGAACAGTGGAATGATGATTCCCTAAAAAACGCCCGGAATGCAATTGTTTCAGTAAGTGACCATTTGTCAGAAAGTTCCTTGCCACAGGAGCCTTACTTTGTATTAGAGAATGATCTGTTGTATCGAGTCGCGAGTCACGAAGGTGGAGTACGGAAGTTATTGTTAGTGCCGCGAACCTTCCGGCGGGAGGTTTGCGAACTAGCACACTCCCACCTCCTAGGTGCCCATCTGGGAACCGAAAAAACGCTGGAGAGAATTAAACAGCGGTTTTATTGGCCAGGAATAAATGAGGAGGTTCGACGTTTCTGTCAGTCCTGCCCGGAGTGTCAGATCCGTCAGATTCCTAGGAGGGACCGCGCTAGTCTAGTTCCTATTCCCCTTATTGACGTTCCCTTTGAGAGGATCGGTATTGATCTTGTAGGTCCCCTTGAACCTTCGACCCGTGGCCAAAAGTACATATTGGTCATGGTAGATTACGCAACTCGATATCCAGAGGCGGTGCCTTTACGTACCGCTACTTCTAAGAATATCGCACGGGAATTAGTCAGACTCTTTGCCCGAGTGGGAATACCTAAAGAAGTCCTCACGGATCAAGGTACTCCCTTTACTTCGGATACGTTCAGGGAGGTGGCTAAGTTATTTAAAATTAAACATCTGAGGATGTCTGTTTATCACCCGCAGACCGATGGTTTAGTGGATCGCTTCAATCAGACGCTTAAACAGATGTTACGTAAGGTAGTCAGCGCGGACGGTAGGAACTGGGACGAGCTTTTGCCCTTCGTGCTCTTTGCTTACCGGGAGGTCCCACAAGCCTCCACGGGTTTTTCCCTCTTTGAACTCCTATATGGATGCCAGCCCCGGGGGCTTTTAGATATATTAAAAGAAGGCTGGGAAGAGGAGGCTCTACATGGCAATAATGTTTTGGAATACATCGCGCAAATGCGCGATAGAATGAACAAAATTCGACCCATCCTAAAAGATCACATGACCCGTGCCCAAGCAACGCAAGCCCGGTGCTATAATAGGAATGCTGTCCTCAGGGAATTTCACCCCGGAGACCGCGTAATGGTACTTGTACCCACATCCCATTCTAAATTACTGGCCCATTGGCAGGGTCCTTATGAGGTTAAGGAGCGGAAGGGGCTGGTAGATTATTTGGTGAAACAACCAGATCGTAGACCAGCCAAGAGAGTGTACCACGTGAACTTGTTAAAGCCGTGGAGAGATAGGGACGAGGCTCCACCCTCCGGTACCGCCCTCTCCCTTTGCGCAAGTAAACTCACACTTAACCCCATCACAACGGCTGGAGCTGGAACATGCTATCCATGCCGTCCCCGAAGTGGTTAGCGAGTTACCTGGCCGTACTTCGTTGATTGAGCACGATATTGTTACTGACCCGGGGGGTGGTAGTCAGGGAGAGACCCTATCGCCTCCCGGAAGCAAAGAGGACGGAAGTGGAATTAGAAATCCAGAGGATGTTGGACATGAATATTATTGAGGAAAGCTATAGTCCCTGGTCCAGTCCTATCGTCCTCGTCTCTAAGCCAGACGGGTCCTGGAGGTTTTGCAATGACTTCAGGCGTCTGAACCAAGTCTCTAAGTTCGATGCCTACCCTATGCCCCGAGTGGACGATCTGTTGGAGCGCCTGGGGAGGGCACAATACTTGACTACCTTGGACATGACAAAAGGGTACTGGCAAATTCCCTTAACGGCATCCGCCAGAGAGAAAACAGCATTCAGTACCCCTAGTGGACATTGGCAGTATAAGGTCTTCCCAATCGGGTTGCACGGGGCACCAGCAACCTTCCAGCGTCTGGTAGACAGAGTGCTACGGCCCCATCGATCCTATTGTGCCGCCTACTTGGATGACATAGTCATTATTCCGGCACCTGGGAGGAACATATTCTGCAGGTGTATGCTGTTCTTGCCACACTAGCGAAGGCCGGCCTCCGCATTAATCCACGTAAGTGTTACTTTGGCTTAAGGGAGGCCAAATATTTAGGCTACCTAGTGGGGCGGGGACAGGTGAAACCCCAATGCTCCAAAATAAAGGACATCTTGGAATGGCCCCGTCCGATAACCAAGAAACAGGTGCAGGCTTTCTTGGGGTTAGTGGGGTATTACCGCCGGTTTGTTCCCCGTTTCTCTGAAAAGGCAGCACCCTTGACTGATCTCACAAAGAAAGGGTCTCCTGTCTATGTGGTATGGAACCAGAAAGCGGAACAAGCATTCAGTGACTTAAAAAGGGCCCCGACGTCGGCACCTATATTGCACACCCCTAACTTCTCTTTACCTTTTCTTCTCCAGACCGACGCTTCGGACACAGGCCTGGGTGCCGTGTTGAGCCAAAGCGTCGACGGTACCGAACACCCCGTGTTTTACCTGAGCTGGAAATTGTTGGACCGAGAGACCAGGTACGCGGCGGTGGAGAGGGAGGCCTTGGCCATTAAGTGGGCGGTGACTCATCTGCGGTACTACCTGCTGGGTCGTGAGTTCACCCTGGTAACGGACCATGCCGCCCAACAGTGTATGGCCCTGAACAAGGAGTCGAACACTCGTGTCACCAGGTGGTTTTTGGACCTGCAGCCTTACAAGTTTACCGTTACTTATCGCCGGGGTCCCCTTCAGGCCAATGCGGATGCCTTCTCCCGGGTTCACAACCTCTCGGTTCGGTCCGCCCGACCCGATAGGTCTGGGCTGAGGGGGGGGGTCATGTCACGCACGCACGATTAGGGAGCAGCGGAACGACCTAAACTGTAACGCGAAAGCATATACCAGACGGGAATGGCGGAGTACTAACCTTTCTCTCTTTATTTCCAACAGAAAGAAAGACACAACACCGCCATGAACCTTCTGAACATGGATTCTCAACACACCACTTCCGCCTTCCCTCTGTCTCACCCCATTGACGTCAGCAATCCCATCATCCATCTCGGTTCCTTCCCAGCAGCGCTTCAACCATTTCCGGTCCCTCCCTCATAAATGTTCCCCCCGTCCACCATGAGGGCGAACGGTGTTATGAAAGTTGTACTGTTTAATCGACTTTTTGCACTTTTCCCACAGTATACGGGGCCGGAAAACCCCAAACCTTTATCTGCTATCTTGTGTCTTTTTTACAACACTTATACATCCACTCCTTCCATCTTCACTTCCATAACATTTATCAGGATTCCATACACTGAAATAACTAAAAGTAGATATAATTAGAATAACCCAGATTACAAGTAAAACATTACTGATTCCTGTAGACAATTTATTATGAAAGTTATATAATCTGTAAGAATTTTAGCAGCGGTGGCAACCAAGAAAAATATTTTTCTAGGAAAGACTGAAAGAGGTGCTAGAAGCATCTAATTAGGAAAATATGGTAAGATGGAAGTCTTATGTATATGAAATGTAAAAAGCACAAAGAGAATAAAAATAACAAAAGGGGTCAAACTGGAGACTTGACCTTTCTCAAGCACTATTGAAGGATTGAGCAGTAAGCACGCATCATTTTCCCAGGCTGGAACTTGACTTAGCAAATTGTGGCCAGACACTCTTACAGTCAACTAAAAAGTCTCAGTTTGCCTGACTGGGCCTCCCTTTGGAATGTAGCATCTGCAGCTTTATCTGATAAGATGGTCAATATCAGATCATTTTACAGCTAGGGACATTTCTTTCAAAGGAGAGAAATGGATATTCAGGTTCTGAAGAAAAGATCATAAATCAAGGATGAGCAACACTGATGGATACAACTTTGCACCAATGGTCAACCAAGAGGATGGGCTTATGTGCACTCAAGAAGCCAATAACAATACCTATATTGCTTCATATAGAAACTCTTGTAACACCCAAACTATCTGTATCGCCACTCTACAGCATAACCTAGCCATAATTTAGCTGCCCATAGACAGATCCCATAGCTGCTAGGGTATGGCCACAACAGAGGTAAAAGTAACCGTGATGGCAAGAAGGGTGGAATACTCATCTGTATTGGAGTTTGGGCAAGGTTGCTATTAGCCCAACGTTGCTGAGGAAAAGCAGGAGAGAGAGAGAGAGAGACACACATACGTAAAGTCATGGACTGATCACCAGCCGAGAGAGAGAGAGACACATACGTAAAGTCATGGACTGATCACCAGCCGATTTAGCAGGCATATCTTTGGTAGTATCTGAGAACACTGTGTGTAAAACCCTGAAAAAGAAAATGCTGTACTGCCTGCAACCAAAGCCAACAAGGAGGCCTCCTGAATAAAGAAAGGAAAATGTTCTGAAAATCCTTCCCGACGGTGCCAACAACTGTGGCAAGTAAAAACTAGGGCAAGATCCAGACGAAGGGACTTGTCTACGTTGGCAATGAAATGACTTGCTCCATTTGTTACTACCAAAATAAAATTTATTTTGGGCTTAGAATAACTAAGAACTGAGATTATGCCAGATAGCAGGATGGGAAAACAGAATGCTTCATTGCTAAACACGAAAATGCAAATGCAAAATTAATGCCATTGTTTGGATTTTGTACCTAAACTAATGTTCATTATTATAACACCTATAAAGAGATGAATGTACTAAAAGCACATGTCTTATATTTGGAAGGTACCTTGGCAATTGTAATGTAGTCTACAAGTTGCACTGCAGTTCCAGTTTATATTCTAATTATGGATTACTGCACAAGCTAGACAAAAAAAACTCTCATCATTCATTAAAGAAACTTTGAAAAATCAGCACAACAAAGGGTGTTTTCAGAATTTCTGAAATAATGCACTAATGTAAAACTTACATTAAACTTTCACACAGGAAATTCAATTTTGTACAAATTAAAAAATAAAAACATTTTTAAAAAATGGAGTCACAGATTTGGAAAATGAAAGCAATAGGATTTTGTGACTTTCAAAAATTGAATCAATTTGACTCATCCATTAAATAGTTTTTTAATCCAACTGATGATGCAAACATACATCTTGTAAATTTTACAATAAAGAGTAATTCACTGATAAACCAGATTTTACAAGCATGTCACAAAAACAGCAAGTATCCTGTATTATCTTGGATACAGTATCAATATAATAGCAAAGATATAATAAAGTTTGAATTTTTATTTTTAGCATAGACTTTGTCACTTGACATTTGGAATGTGCGCATGGTAAGATAAATGAGTTTGTAAATGGTGACACCATCCTTTATAAACCCTGAAATTACCCCCACTTGCTGTTACACTGGAAGATTCTCTATGTCCATCACACATTAGAATTTATGCCCTGCACTGTGTTTTGATACTTATGAATGCCAATACTAGAATACTTACATTAAAATTGTGTAAATACCTCATTAAAGCTGCTGTTACCATTAGTATTTATACAGTATTTATAATATTGTGAGACTTTGAGATCCCAATAAACCCCTAACTGCGCTGTGCGCTTAAACTCTTAACACAGGCAGGGATTGCTTGTCTGCCACCTGTCCAACTGCAAGTTCACAGGCTCACCGCGTAACACGTCTGTCGCCCAATGGTTGATGCAGGCAACGTTTAAAACTGTCCACTGACCTGGCCTGGCACTCACTTTTCACCCCCTCATCGTGCAGGAAGGCTATCTGTTCTTTTGATTTGAGAAGGAAGCGAATGCTGGACAACGTCATCGTCGCTGCTGGCATGCTGCACATGTTTAAGTGACAGCTCACATTTGAACAAATGCTTTGAGAATGTTCCTGTCTTAATAACAATAAAGCTATATTTTTTGGAAACCTGGACTCTCCTCATTTCCTCTTGTGCAAGTCTGTGACAATACTGTTCACTTGAAAAATAGAGGTACTTTTAATAAAACGCACTTGCATTGGATTTCTGTTTTTGCTGTTGCATCGAATAAGTGAAATTTCAATGGTATTGGTATCAAATACAAAAGTATTTGAAGTCCTACACCTTCACCAACTCTACTCCCCTGCATCCTTACCATTCCTCTGACCTCCCTCTCATTTCCACACATATATTCTGCCTTGTTTCTATTGACCTTCATTCCTCTACCCTCTAGAACATATCTCCACTTCTCCAGGGTCTCCTCGACCTGCTTTCTACTCTCGCTACAGATCACAATGTCATCCACAAATATCATAGTCTACAGGGACTCCTGTCTAATCTCATCTTTGAACCTGTCCATCACCATTGCAAATAAGAAAGGGCTCAGAGCCGATCCCAGATATAATCCCACCTCTACCTTGAATGCATTCATCACTCCTACCGCAGACCTCACCACTTTCACACTTCCCTTGTACATATCCTATGCCACTCCTACATACTTCTCTGCCACTCCCAACTTCTTCATACAGTACCACAACTGCTCTCTAGGAACCCTGTCATATGCTTTCTCCAAGTCCACAAAGACACAATGCAACTCCTTCTGGCCTTCTCTATACAGTGATCCCTCGCTATATCGCACTTCGCCTTTTGCGGCTTCACTCTATCGCGATTTTATATGTAAGCATATTTAAATATATATCACAGATTTTTTGCTGGTTCGCGGATTTCTGAGGACAATGGGTCTTTTAATTTCTGGTACATGCTTCCTCAGTTGGTTTGCCCAGTTGATTTCATACAAGGGACGCTATTGGCAGATGGCTGAGAAGCTACCCAACTTACTTTCTCTTTCTCTTGCGCTGACTTTCTCTGATCCGGATGTAGGGGGTGTGAGCTGGCGGGCTGTTCGCACACCTAGACGATACGGACGCTCGTCTAAAAATGCTGAAAGATTATCTTCACGTTGCTACCTTCTTTGTGCAGCTGCTTAGTGAAGCGACATGCTGCATGGTGCTTCGCATACTTAAAAGCTCAAAGGGCACGTATTGATTTTTGACTTTGTTTTTCTCTGTCTCTCTCTCTCTCTCTCTCTCTCTCTCTCTCTCTCTCTCTCTCTCCCTGCTCCTGACGGAGGGGGTGTGAGCTGCTGCCTTCAACAGCTTTGTACCGGCAGTGCTTCGCATACTTAAAAACAAACAGCCCTATTGATTTGTTTGCTTTCCTCTCTGTTTCCTTTGAAGAGGAAGATATGTTTGCATTCTTTTAATTGTGAGACAGAACTGTCATCTCTGTCTTGTCATGGAGCACAGTTTAAACTTTTGAAAAAGAGACAAATGTTTGTTTGCAATGTTTGAATAACGTTCCTGTCTGTCTACAACCTCCTGTGTTTCTGCGCAAATCTGTGAGCCAAGCATGACAATATAAAAATAACCATATAAACATATGGTTTCTACTTCGCGGATTTTCTTATTTCGCGGGTGGCTCTGGAACGCAACCCCCGCGATGGAGGAGGGATTACTGTACTTCTCCATCAACACCCACAGAGCAAACATCGCATGTGTAGTACTCTTTCCCGGCATGAAACCACACTGTTGCTTGCTAATGATCACCTCCCTTCTTAACCTAGCTTCCACTACTCTTAACTATAACTTCATGCTGTGGCTCATCTCGAGAGATCGAGAGAGAGGGAAAGAAGACAATTTAACCATCCATCTACAAACTCATCACTGCTATTTATTGCTTTATTTTACTACCTGCTTTTTCAAATACCGATCCTACATTACGACAGCCACAGCCGAGAAACCCCATGGTTCAAATTCATTCTAACCATTGCCAGGACTTTTACGGTGAGGTCGTTTTGTTGACGGGAGGAAGCACAATATCACTACAGCCAGTTTCAATACCACCGGACTTTATTTTGGGACACATTTTTCACCACATTTTCAACTGCTGTGTTAATCTAATCCATGTTTGCATTTGTGTTATAGTGGCCAGTCTGAGTAAGGGGTCGGCCGTTACAAGTGAGCACAAATGACAGGGGTTCCATGTCACATACTATATAGTACATTTACAAATTACTCAGTGTTTAATAAGTCAAATCACAGAATAAAAAAGTATGAATTAGTCATCTATATTAACAAGAAATGTTAATGTTAAGATCCAGTTATCGTTGAAATAAATACTAGCTGTACTACACATCTAAGACAGGTTGAAATGTATTTAATATACACCCCAGTGTTTAGTATTAACATTTGTAGTAAACCATCTATTGGAATGTATTTTGTAATAAAATGCATTGCATTTGTCATTCCAACAGATAGCGCATCACAAACATTACCACTGCTTTTACGAATCCCAAACCAAATGACATATAACAGAGACATAGCACCCAGACAGACACACAGAAACTTGCCCTTTTATTAAGGTGCATATATTTATAATAGCTCCCCCAGTCAACAATATAGGTCTTACACTGAGGCCTAAGTACAGGAGTGTTATCTAAATGAAATGAAATTAGAGTGTAACTGCAGTTTGCAATATCTTCTATGTCACTTATCACACACTCACTCAAGGATAATCAGTCTTGATATGACCATTTTAAGGTGTTTGTTGTGTTTACTAATAAAATCATTACATTTTTCATTCTAACAGTTGCCATATGCAACCAAAACTAAAGCCTAATAAAGAAAATAATAAATAGAAAAAGGTTAGAGGAAATAAAAGGTGCTGATAGAGAAGTATTAACCCTATTGTAGCCCATTGGCTGTCACACAGAAGGAAGCAGCTGATAGTATGACTGCAGGGGTCTGAAATTGGGTCCTGGGAGGATGGTGTGTCCTCTTTATAGTTGTTACTGGAATTTACTATTTATTTACATGAGAGTTTCTTAAACTACTGGGGTCATAGATTGCTACCGTTGTGTCCCAGGTCCCTATTATATTATATAGGAATGGGTTGCAAATGGTTTTGCGAAGTGTGTCACAGTGGGTTTCTATGAGTTGTATAAGCAATCGTCATTACTCCTTTCTGACGATAAGTAGTGACTCTCCAAGGAGTTGCTTCCAAAGATAGCTTTGCAAATAATACAACTAAAATTGAATACATTTACAGGAAACACGTAGAAATGCATTACCTGAAAGACAGCTCAAACACAGATCCTCCACTGTCATTGCAAATAGCCAGTGTTGGGTCATCTGTAAACTAAAAACAAAGAAATTAATTTCTTACAAGTTACTTAATTCCTGCAATGATCACTCAAAATTGATGAAAGTTATGTCCCATTGGACTTTGCATAAGGAAAGGCAAAAGAAAAAAAAAAATCTGCAGATGAAACAAAATCTTACAAAGCCTTCTGACACCAGCTCTTTTTTTGTGTATACAGTATGTGCACATATTTATCTTTCACTTAGGATATAAACTTTGATTGTATAAATCTATAAGTGTCAGATTGTAGGTGTAGTCTGGGGTATACATTTTATTTTTAAACAACAGTATAACACATGAACCTTATTTTGTGCTTATTCATACTTAAGCAGGGATGCAATGTGCTATGAGAACCAGCTATACTCACATGCCAAACATGAGCATCTCACACAAATGATCATGCAAATATAACAAAAGCAAAAGCAGTAAATAATTAACAGCCAGTAGCCTACTGCAGCTTTCAATGGTTTGTAAAATTTTAGACCACAGAAACTTTTTACTTTGAAATAGTTAAGAAAAGGTAGACCATCCTTATGTAATCAAAAGGGACAAACACCCAAATAGGGCGGCACGGTGGCGCAGTGGTAGCGCTGCTGCCTTCGCAGTTAGGAGACCTGGGTTCGCTTCCAGGGGTCCTCCCTGCGTAGAGAATGCATGTTCTCCCCATGTCTGCGTGGGTTTCCTCCGGGGCGCTCCGGTTTCCTCCCACGGTCCAAAGGTTAGGTGGATTGGCGATTCTAAATTGACCCTAGTGTGTGCTTGGGTGTGTGGGTGTGTTTGCATGTGTCCTGTGGTGGGTTGGCACCCTGCTTGGGATTGGTTCCTGCCTTGTGCCCTGTGTTGGCTGGGATTGGCTCCAGCAGACCCCCGTGACCCTGTGTTCGGATTCAGCGGGTTGGATAATGGATGGATGGACAAACACCCAAACTGCAAGGTTAATTGATAATGTAAAAAAAATAAAAATAAAAAACATTAACAGTTAACTCATGTCTGGCTAATCAATATTGTGCATTACCTTAATATGAAGGATTGCAGTTCCAGGTGGATGAGCATCCGTTATTGTTCTAAGCAGCTTACCATTTGCTAAATCCCACATGGTAATCTAAAGAATAAGAAAAAATACATTATTCAGAAATACTTTCCCAGAAATACTTTATTTTCTAAATAAATTCAGAGAACTAAATCATAACTTGGAAAGCATGACAGTGTAGTGGGTTGCAACTGCTGCATTACATATCTTTAAAAACACAAATTAACATCACATTGTGTCTGTGTGGTTATGTCTCTATATACTTTCTCCATGTACATCTCCTTCCTCCCACAACCCAGTGATGTGCATTTTAGGTCATCTGACCCTTCATGCAGAAAGTGATCCAATAAGCCAGCGTTTCTCAACCTTTAAGTATTTGCGACCTGAGTTTTCATAACAGTTTTAATCGTGCCGCCCCTAACGTTTTTTTGAAACCCTAATAAAATTTATTCCTATATTTTTTGCTGCCGATACACACCGCTACAAGTTTAAAATTTCCCTAGGAATAGCGAAATTACGCCACATAAGGCAACATTCGTGCCCCCTTTTTTGTTACTTCGCGCACCCACAGTTTGAGAACCGCTGCAATAAGCTATGTCAAGTTGATATATTTTTAAGTAACTGCTTTTATTTCTCTCCTTGTACATTTTTGACTAGCATATTTTAACAAAATATCTTACATTTTCTTTAAACCAGCACAAGTCTCCATCTTCCATCCACTTTAAAGATACTGATCTGTGATGTAGTCCTTTGCAAAGAGTTAACTTTGCTACAATTTGTAATTTCAGCATCTAGGCAACAACATTCTCTTATAACTGTCCATATCATAATATCAAATCTTCTAATTTATTTTTTTTTTTTTTTTTACACATTCTTTTTCTGTCACCCGTGAAGTTCCAAAGCAATAAGCAGATTCAAGGTACTCATTAATCTATAAAGTGTCATGTTTATTGCTGTTTTAATTAATAGGTTTCACCAAACATCACAGCTATATGTAAAAAGACATTCTACTAACACTAAATATGTTTAATTTTGACCTAGTTTTTCAGAGGTTGACAATAATAAATAAAATAGCTCATTAATGTTATTAAGCTCATTAATATTATTACTCATACATTTATTGGTAGTATTTGCTTTAACTTCATTGAACCATTGTTTTAATATATGGGATCTCAATACCTTTGCAACCTGCGTTTCTCCAGTTTTTATTTAAAAAAAATGTACTTTTTTTTTTGTTAACAGATTATTTACTTTGACTTTAAAAATAAACTTCTTTCAGCTTTTAATATATATTTTTATTAAGTGCCACCATCTCCAACCCATCTAACACAGCTGGTCTTAATACCGTCTTGTAGATCTTCCCTGTCACTCTTACTGGTACCCCGTCTGTCACAAATTAACTCCCTGACACTCTTCTCCACCCATTCCACCCTGCCTGCACTCTCTTCTTCACGTCTATTCCACACTCCCATTTACTCTGTACTGTTGAACCCAAGTATTTAAAGTCCTACACCTTCATCAACTCTACTCCCCTGCATCCTCACCATTCCTCTGACCTCCCTCTCATTTCCACACATATATTCTGCCTTGTTTCTATTGAACCTTCAATCCACTACCCTCTAGAACATATCTCCACTTCTCCAGGGTCTCCTCGACCAGCTTTCTACTCTCGCTACAGATCGCAATGTCATCCGCAAATATCATAGTTTACGGGGGACTCCTGTCTTATCTCGTCTGTGAACCTGTCCATCATTGCAAATAAGAAAGGGCTCAGAGCCGATCCCTGATAATAATCCTACCTCTACCTTGAATGCATCCGTCACTCCTACCACAGACCTCACCACTGTCACACTTCCCTTGTACATATCCTATGCCACTCCTACATACTTCTCTTGCCTCTCCCAACTTTCTCATACAGTACCACAACTCCTCTCTAGGAACCCTGTCATATGCTTTCTCCAAGTCCACAAAGACACAATGCAACTCCTTCTGGCCTTCTCTATACTTCTCCATCAACACCCACAGAGCAAACATCACATGTGTAGTACTCTTTCCCGACATGAAACCACACTGTTGCTGCGCTAATCATCACTTCCCTTCTTAACCTAGCTTCCACTACTCTTTCCTATAACTTCATGCTGTGGCACATCAATTATAACCCTCTGTAGTTACTACAGCTCTGCTCATCACCCTTATTCTTAAAAATCGGTACAAGTACACTTCTTCTCCACTCCTCAGGTATCTTCTCATTTTCCAAGATTGTAGTAAATAATCTGGGGAAAACCTCCACTGCCATATCTCCTAAACACCTCCATGCTTCCACAGGTATGTCATCTTGACCAACAGAACTCCTATTCTTCATCTTCTTCATAGCTGTCCTTACTTCTTCTATGCTAATCGCGTTGCACTTCCTGATTCACTATCTCCCCATGATAAAACCATCTCTATCTCTCATTTTCAGCTTCTCAAAGTATTCTTTCCATCTGCTCAACACACTCTCCTCGCTTTGAGTAGGCTTCCATTTTTATTCTTTATCACCATAACCTCCTGCACATCTTTCCCAGCTTGGTCCCTCTGTCTAGCCAATCGGTACAGGTCCTTTCATCCCTCCTTAGTGTGCAACCTCTCATACAACTCATCATATGCCTTTTCTTTAGCTTTCATCACCTCTCTCTTCACCTCACACCTTATCTCCTTGTACTCCCGTTTCTTCATCTTCCTGACAATTCCACTTCTTCAACAACCACTTCCTCTGTATACTCTGCTGTACTTTCCCATTCCACCACTATAATCATCAGTCGGTCTGACAGTCTTTCGATCTCCAAACACTACTGACATATTGTTCCTTCAGAATAACCCCAACGCCATTTCTCCTCCCATTCACACCATGGTAGAACAACTTGAACTTGCCTCCGATCCACCTGGCCTTACCCCCAATCCATCTGGTCTCCTGCACACACAATATATCAACCTTCCTTCTCTCCATCATATCAGCTAACTTTCTCCCCCTACTAGTCATACTACTGACATTCAAATTTCCTACCCTCACTTCCACTCTCATTACTTTCTTCCTCTCCTCCTGCCTCCGGACATGACTCCCCCTCTTCTTCTCCTTCTTTTGTCAATAGAAGCCCAATTTCCACCAGCAACCTGTTGGCGGTCATTATTAACCCAGGCCTCGGCTGATCCAGTATGGAAATCTGTACTGTCCACATATTGATTTGGCAAAATTTTAAACTGGATGCCATTCCTGAAGTAACTCTCCCCATTTGTCCAGGCTTGGGACCTGCATCGAGAAACACACTGGTTTGTGCGTCCCTAGTTGTCAATAAACAAAAACCATATTGGAGGCATATGTGTATGTATCTTTTGAAATCCACACAATGAAGAATACCTTCAAAGGAATAGATTATTGCAAGGTGCTGCATTTAAAAAAGTAGTTAACATTTTTAAGAAGCATATTTCACTAAGCTGATCACTACAAAAGACATACTGATTGAGAACAGGGTGTTGGGGTCTGGAGATAAGGAAGTTAAACAGGTGAAGCAAGCACTTGGTTTGGATCTAGAATATACAACAGCTGCAAATTAAGCTTTAAAACAAGTCTTTATTTGTTTAAAATAACATAATATATTTGGGCAAAACTGTAATACTTTTTAAATTCCTAGTATTATAATAAATTTCAAATACAAAAAAAATCATCATCATCTAGGATCTCAAAAAAACTGAAAAAATTACAGCACATTCATTGGCATCAATTAACATTTCTTACCTGTCCTTTGGCAAAACCACACAGCAGTCGAGTACAGTCATTGTTAATGCTGAGTGCAGACACAGCTCCATACTGACCACCAAGAGCAGTGCTTCCAAGACACAGCCTAAGTGCTTGGTTTGGATCTAGAATAGGCAAAAGTTGCAAGAGAGTTCAGAGTTGTATCAGGTGTCCAGTCTCTAAAGCCTACTAATCTGCTAAACAGGATGAAATACCCAACATCTGTCACTAGTGTACTGACCGAAAAGCATGAGAGACCACTGTCATAAGGGACCAACACCTTATTTTGTTTCTGTAGAATAAAATGTGTACTTAACGATAATCTGAAGCATGCAGCACATGCATTAATTTTCCATTTCATTAGATCAGCACCAAGGACATTTATGCAGTGTTCCTTTCAATTCTATGCTATACTGTTATTCCTGTCACTGAGAAATGTATAGAAAGTTTTCAGAGTCACTAGTAAACCTTTTCCTGATAATTGAAAATATCCATGGGAAAGCAAAAAACAAAGAAGACAACTTAAACCCACAACAAACTATTAACACACTTTTTTATAAAACTGATTTTTATTAAACGATTATTTTAAGTTATTAACTCATGCAAGAATTTTTTTATGTAAATCAAGTCATTCCTTTATGGAGAACAGAAACCATTAGATGCCAATGTGAAATTTAGTCATGTATATTGCAAACTTATCAATATTCAGCATTTAATAGAAAGTACATTATCAATATTACTTGAAAAAGTCACAGAAAAAAAATCAACATGGCTTTCCTTTCTGAAAACAGCAACTAAATAAAATTAAGAATTTAAAACAAGACCTGTGTTAGTGAGAATCTGCAAAGAAAAAAAGCGAAAGTTAATTCTACACTAAAAAAGAAAAATAAAATTGGAAACTATAAATTTTTAAAACTGAGTCTACATTAAGCTTGTCCCATAAAAACTAAGGACCATACACAGGATGCTCCTGATGTGCAATTGTCATTCATTTGCATATTCTTGCAAAAAAAATATATACAGTGGTGTGGAAAAACTATTTGCCCCCTTCCTGATTTCTTATTCTTTTGCATGTTTGTCACACAAAATGTTCTGATCATCAAACACATTTAACCATTAGTCAAATATAACACAAGTAAACACAAAATTGCAGTTTTTAAATGATGGTGTTTATTATTTAGGGAGAAAAAATATCCAAGCCTACATGGCCCTGTGTGAAAAAGTAATTGCCCCCTTGTTAAAAAATACCTAACTGTGGTGTATCACACCTGAGTTCAATTTCCGTAGCCACCCCCAGGCCTGATTACTGCCAAAACCTGTTTCAATCAAGAATCACTTAAATAGGAGCTTGCCTGACACAGAGAAGTAGACCAAAAGCACCTCAAAAGCTAGACATCATGCAAGATCCAAAGAAATTCAGGAACAAATGAGAACAGAAGTAATTGAGATCTATCAGTCTGGTAAAGGTTATAAAGCCATTTCTAAAGCTTTGGACTCCAGCGAACCACAGTGAGAGCCATTATCCACAAATGGCAAAAACATGGAACAGTGGTGAACCTTCCCAGGAGTGCCGGCCGACCAAAATTACCCCAAGAGCGCAGAGACACTCATCCGAGAGGTCACAAAAGACCCCAGGACAACGTCTAAAGAACTGCAGGCCTCACTTGCCTCAATTAAGGTCAGTGATTCACTGACTCCACCATAGAGAAAGAGACTGGGGCAAAAACGGCCTGCAAGGCTGTTTTCCAAGACGCAAACCACTGTTAAGCAAAAAGAACATTAGGGCTCGTCTCAATTTTGCTAAGAAACATCTCAATGATTGCCAAGACTTTTGGGAAAATACCTTGTGGACTGATGAGTCAAAAGTTGAACTTTTTGGAAGGCAAATGTCCCGTTACATCTGGCGTAAAAGGAACACAGCATTTCAGAAAAAGAACATCATACCAACAGTAAAATATGGTGGTGGTAGTGTGATGGTCTGGGTTGTTTTGCTGCTTCAGGACCTGGAAGGCTTGCAGTGATAGATGGAACCATGAATTCTACTGTCTACCAAAAATCCTGAAGGAGAATGTCCGGCCATCTGTTTCGTCAACTCAAGCTGAAGCGATCTTGGGTGCTGCAACAGGACAATGACCCAAAACACACCAGCAAATCCACCTCTGAATGGCTGAAGAAAAACAAAATGAAGACTTTGGAGTGGCCTAGTCAAAGTCCTGACCTGAATCCAATTGAGATGCTATGGCATGACCTTAAAAAGGGCGGTTCATGCTAGAAAACCCTCAAATAAAGCTGAATTACAACAATTTTGCAAAGATGAGTGGCCGAAAATTCCTCCAGAGCGCTGTAAAAGACTCATTGCAAGTATCGCAAACGCTTGATTGCAGTTATTGCTGCTAAGGGTGCCCAACCAGTTATTAGGTTCAGGGGGGCAATTACTTTTTTCACACAGGGGCCCATGTAGGTTTGGATTTTGTTTTTCTCCCTAAATAATAAAAACCACCATTTACCAACTGCATTTTGTGTTTACTTGTGTTATATTTGACTAATGGTTAAATGTGTTTGATGATTAGAAACATTTTGTGTGACAATCATGCAAAAGAATAAGAAATCAGGAAGGGGGGCAATAGTTTTTCACACCACTGTATATTAGTTATTCTTGCTCAACCAATAAGTACCAGTGTAGTATAGGGGTTTAACTTTCCCATAATATATTATTAATTTCATTCTGACATTCAATACCGTTCCTAAGTCATCTGGGGTTGGTTAATGTTCAGCATTAAAAAGGAACTGAGATACAGTACAAATTTAACAAAATGTTATAAAGAATAAACAACCTCAGAAAGGATTGCTAAAAACCAAGGATGTTCATATATGCTGTGATAATCCCAGGCTGAAGAAAACAATAAAACTGGTACACAAGCTTAGCACCAATGAAAAAAAAAAAAATCAAAAAACACTATGCAAAACAGAACAGAATAACTGGTTCACATCCAGTTCAGATCATTAGTAAAGAACTGCAAGTATACAAATAGGAGAAAACACATACTGGAAATTCTTCACAAAATTGAGACTGTATAAAACTACACAAAAGGTGAACTGTAATTTTAGTAACTCATTCATTGGCCATAATTGTACAGAACAAACAACTAAGATTCAGTAATTACATAATTTCTATTTCTACAGCTGTTGCTGACAGAGTTTGAATGAAACCAGACCTGAAAACATGATGCTGGCTGTGTTCAAAGTCCTTAACAAATCATTAAATCTTCCTCTGAAAATGAAGAGACATCTGTTTTATGCCTTATGTTGCAGTGTATATTTTCGAATGATGTTAACAAAGTTTCATAGAAATGTAGAGTCTCAGTGGAAAAAAAAAAAGTGAGTTCAGCTATTTTTGTACTATTTACAATAAAACTAAAAGGTTAAAAAATCAAAGTATAAATATTCCAACAATTAAAAACAATTATTAACACTAGAATTACCAGAGCCTACAAAAAAACTCGTAGATCCGTCCCACCTTAAATCACTTCTTAAATCCGTTCGCACCACTCCGCCAGCGTCCTTTGTCCTCTAAATGTGCCGATAAAAACAACCTGCAAGCAGCTGGCTATTCCATCCCCCCACCGACTTAGAACGTGCATGAACTTCACTGCACTCCCAGATAATCAATCAAGGCATGAGCTGGGAGGAGTTTTAGAGTGGAAATAATAGATCGTTATTTGGAACACATGCATTTCACGTTTGTTCTGTTTCTACAGTAATCTGTGTAAAGACATTTTTAAAACAGAATTTTTTTTCATATTCTAGTAGTAAATGACAAAATGTAGGCATAAACTATATAATGTATGAAGCCTGAGTCCAAATATCAAAGAAACACTTTCACAAAAGGTACAAATATAACGGAACAAGTGCACTTTTATTCAAATATATAACTGTCATGGCACAACGTTATCAGCTGCTGACTGGGAATCAAAAGATCACAAGTTCGATCCCGCACGACTCCGTTTTGAGAAGAGAACTGCTCTTATTCTTACTATTTTAGAATAAAAACATACATTTGATTTCAGTCTGTAACAGCCGGTGTAACTTATGATACTTGTAAAGGTTAGCTTTTTTTTTTTTTTTTTTTAAACTCAGTTTCATTCTCTTCATTCTACCCTTTTATGTAAGTAACATATAAATGTTAATGTTTTGGGCATATGCACCGTCCTTTGTAAGAGCCAGATCTACAGCGTAAAGTCACGAGTGCATAGCTTCCCATGTACATATACAAAGTACAGCGATGGCAAAAGTGCATTCTTGATTCGATGTAGATTCGTCGGCATGAGTTGAGTGTACCTCTGTTACAGCGCGTCTATGTGAAAACAGCAGTGTCAAATGCGCGGTGCGTGGGGGGGTGGGGGTTGGGAACGTGAATGCGGCTGAGAGAATAACAGAATTAGAAAAAAACAAAGCTAACCTTTACAAGTATCATAAATTACACCGGCTGTTACAGACTGGAATCAAACGTATGTTTTTATTCTAAAATTGTAAGAATACGAGCAGCTCAGTTCTCAAAACGGACTTGGCCCAGGATCGAACCCGTGAAACTTTGATTACAAGGTCAGCACCTGATACCGTTGCGCCACCGAAGCTGTCGTAGCAATTGCGTGTCAATGTCGCAAGTAAACGAAGGTTGTTTTCTGTAGCTATATTTTGAATAAAAGCGCATTTGTTCTGTTATATTTGTACCTTTTGTGAAAGTGTTTCTTTGATATTTGGAATTCAGGCTTCACACATTATATACTTCATGTCTACATTTTGTCAATTATTACCAAAACATGAAAAATGTTTCTGGTTTTAACGAAGTGTTTACATAGATCTTTGTAGACACGGAACACACATGAAATGCATGTGTTTCCAAATAACTATATAGTAATTTATAAAAGGTGTCATTTTGCTTGACTTCTCACTCTATACAACTCCAAGCAAACTAACACGAAGGTAAACCAGATTTGAGCTGAGAAAACTGTACGGGGTGGGGGATGTGATAGCAGGCTGCTTGCTACTTATCAACACATTTACAGGACAAAATACGCTAACTGGAGAAGTGTGAAGTGATTTAAGGTCGGGACGGGATCTACGAGTTTTTTCGTAGCTCTGGTAATTCTAGTGTTAAAAGAGAGAATCTTGATTCAAGCAGGACCTTGAAGAGTCCTTCCTATGTCAAAAATTCCTTACAATATCTTCATGCAGGCGTTCTAACTGTTTTGAGAGAGTCATACAGTGATCCCCTGCCTATCGTAGAAGTTACGTTCCCAGACCCCATCAGCGATAGGTTGAAAATCCACAATATAGAAAAGACCATATAAATAAACATTTTTTTTTTTTTTTTAAAATATATTTTAAGCCTTAAAATACCCCTCCCACACGCTTTAAAACACATGTAAACTTATTAAAACACACCTTGTAAACACATATAATATGTGGATGTCGGGCTAAGGATATGAATAACATCTCTCTATTATAAAAAAAAACAAAAAAATCATGGCAGGGGAGACAAGCTTGATCTTCTCAGAAGACAAATTTGACATCCCCGCGAGAGACATTTTAACGTCACGCAAGACAAGGCAGTGTGACAGAAGGACAGCTGCTGTACATGCTTTTAAATGATCGACGCACAGTAGCGACAAGAAGAACAGGCATCTGGCAGAAGCAGAACAAAGCCAGTAGCTGATCCGTCCACTTCTATTAGTGTGCAATCAGCTTCCCCTCTTCACAACGTGAGCGGGAATGACACGAAGTGGCAGGAGCGTAGCGTGCCTCCAGGGGGGGGGTTGAGCGAAGTGATCGAGACAAGATCATCTCAGAGAGACACTTTGACGACTCAAGACTAGACATTACAACCTTAGGAAGCAAAACCCATGAGACAGTGACTTTTGCACGTCAGGCCCCACTTACAAACAAGTTAAAACAAGTTCACAGAAATCTAACCTAGTAGTTCTTGGAATGCTTATGGCAGACAAAGTTCAGGTGCTGCCAGCTCTTAAAACGACGACAAGCAGAACATGCAACTTGCCAGCAAATAATCCAAGCACTTCTCTTAGCGTGCGCTCAGCCCTTACACCTCACCCCCTCCTCCTTCAGAACGCTAGCGACCGAGACCCGAAGTAACAACAGAACAGCTGCTGTACAGGCTTTTAAGTGATTGACGCAAGCGAGACAAGCACAACACACAGCTGGCCAGCAGCAGCAGCAGCAAGACACCAGCTGAACCGAGCACATCTCTTTAGAGTGTGTTCAAATCCCCCTTCACAACACGAGCAGCGTTATAAGTCCAGCAAGAATGAGATTTAACCACGCCCGGGCAGGAAATAAAGGACAAATTTTGTTTTTACAAAAGTTTTAAAGTAAAAATGATGCATATGTAACAAATCCCATGAAATAATCTCTTTAAATTGTTTATCCAGTAAACCAAACCCGTGGGTGGGCAAGCAAAGTGGAGCAGGGGGCGGAGCCCTCAATCTATAATAATAAAAGCAAAGCCCTCACTGACTGACTCACTCACTGACTGACTGACTCCTCATCACTAATTGTCCAACTTCCGTGTAGGTGGAAGGCTGAAATTTGGCAGGGCTCATTCCTTACAGCTTACTTACAAACTTTAGGCAGGTTTCATTTCGAAATTCAAAGCGTAACGGTCATAACTGGAACCTCTTTTTTGTCCATATACAGTAATGGACTGCAACTCACTGGCCGTGGGCCCACGTGGCCCACGTAATCACGTGAACTGACTGTGAAGGAGAAAGGACGGGGCCCTTATATGGCGTTCGTTAATAAAACAGCGGACAGGCTGTGTAAAGGCAACTTCACAAAAAAACAGATCCTTAACAAATTGTTATTGTATATTTTCTCTCAATTTAAAAAAGGTTTTTCTTTTCTTCTTAATTAAAATTTAAAAGCAATATTTCACCGCTGCAAAGCCCCTCTAGCACTGACGTCCAAGGTTCGATTCCCGTAAGGGAGTGCAGTGAGTGTGTACGCCTGATGAGCCAAGAATTAGGGCGAAACACGTGTCGCGTACACTTTGCATTATTTGACAGTAAACTAGTTTTCAACCATTCTATGATCTGCTTCTCACAACTGAAGGCACCGTGGCTGATGTTAGCTGACTTGCTGGCCACCATAAGCGTTACCTGGTAGGTAACCACCCATACAATCAGATTGTGATTCAGACTACGAATGCCGTGAACGTAATTACCCCGATCTACATGCTGTCAAATAAACGAACCACACGCCGTGCCGCAATTGTTAGGGGCTTCGCCTCTAGCGCTGACGTCCAAGGTTCGATTCCGTAAGCGAGTGCAGCGAGTGTGTAACGCCTGATGAGCCAAGAATTAGGGCGAAACACGTGTCGCGTACTCTTTGCTTATTTGACAGTAAACTATTTTCAACAATTCTATGATCTGCTTCTCACAACTGAAGGCAACCGTGGCTGATGTTAGCTGACTTGCTGGCCACCATAAGCGTTACCTGGTAGGTAACCACCCATACAATCAGATTGTGACTCAGACTACGAATGCCATGAATGTAATTACCCCCGATCTACATGCTAGAGAAAACCTCAATGAAGAAGAAACAGTGTGTAAGCAGTCATATTAACACGTGCAATTAAACGTGTGCATTTACGGGGTGATTATCTCAGGCTTAAAAGCTCACCTTTTATTAAAAAGGTAAATGCAAACTGTTTTTCATTCTGAAGGGCACAAACCATGTTGGATTTCAGCCATTAAACGCGCAAAAATGTCGGTACACCAGATAAATAAGCACAACATATTATCAGTTGTATTGTATGCTTACAATACATAAAGAAATGTGTTAATCGTTAACTAATAGTATGGGATGGTGTTTTTCGACTCAGCTACAGATGCCGATGGAGACCAGAACTGCTTTGGAAAAATATGAATCTGGAAGAAGGTAGCGCAGCGCCTTGATTTAACGATTCCATGTCTTAGTGTGGTTTTGCGTAGCTTATGTCAACTAGGGGGCTCCGCCCCCGTGCTCGCTTCGCTCTCCAACCCCTGGTTGTTGGGAAATTACAAAGAGCGTATGTATGAATGAGATCATAGACATAGTGTGAAGGTGTTACATGACGCAGATAGTGACGCAAACAATAAAGTTTTGGCACAGTGTAAAGGTTTATTTGGAAATTTCTTTGTAAACAACAGTTAGTATAAGAAGGGGTGTCTTGTCCTTGACGTCAACGGTGAACTTGTGAGAAGGCAACCATACATTGTCCATGTCCAAAAACGGGGTCAGAGAGGTAGATGCCAACCTTGTCCATGGTTTATCCTTGTGATTTGTTGATGGTCATGGCAAATTCAGGTTTAATGGGAACTGTCGGCGTTTCAATGTAAAAGGTAATTCCAGGTCAGAACTTGTAAGGTCAATTCTAGGAATTAGAACAGTATTGTTAGCATGTGATCCTGTAAGAACTGTTGCTTGAATAACATTGTGTGTCATGGTGTAGACACTAAACGTGTACCATTGCATAAACCCTGTTTAGTGTTAAGGTTTCTTAATAGCATGATCATTGTTCCGTTTCTAAGGCTAAGACTGTGTTGTGGTAATCCGGCTGGATTAATAGTGTTCAAATATTCTAAGGGGAAATTAAGATGGTCATATGTAGATATGTATATATATATATATGTGTCAATATATCTATATATGTATGTCTAGATACATATATATATATATATATATATGTATATATATTATGCATATATACATATATACATATAACATATATATATATATACATAACATATACACATATACATACATATACATATATACATACATATACATATATA